>NW_015722226.1:0-287 GCF_001515625.1 Sinocyclocheilus rhinocerous
TGTTTGTGCCAGTTTTCATAATGTAGACAGAGTTCACATCTAAGTGTTTGATATGAATGTATATATGAAACAGTGTGTAATAAATCAGCACAGTAAATGAGGTCAAATAAACCAAGTCCAAGTTGTATGGATTTGTGCTTACTGGTGAAAGTGCGATACCTGTAATGTAGAAGTAAATGTATGAAATGATAACAATCTTTTTGAATATAATTGTGAGGGCTCAAAAAATGTGTTAATGAGTTGTATTATACAGCATGACGAAAATGTGACGAAAAGGTTTGATTGAC
>NW_015722227.1:0-287 GCF_001515625.1 Sinocyclocheilus rhinocerous
TATATATATATATATATATACACACACACATAATGAATTATATATTTTTATAGTATATACTTTATGTAGTCAAGATTTTAAATTTTTGAAAAATATCCTTGTCCTATAATAGTCTTGACTACATAAGAGAAAGAAAGAATATATGTACATTTTCATTGTAATATATGTATTTTATAGTTATATTTATATTTTAAAGTAACTCAGGATTTAGGTTATAATCTGCCTTCATTCATATCATATGGTTTATTTTGTTCACTTGTTAACAAAATGCTATTACAAAAACATGA
>NW_015722228.1:0-287 GCF_001515625.1 Sinocyclocheilus rhinocerous
CGCTGTGCCTCCTCCTCCCTCCCCAGTCAAGATCTCCATGCAGGAGCACTTTGCCATCAATGTGTGCCCCGGCCCCATCCTCCCCATCCCACAGATCTCCGACTTCTTCCCTCGTTTCCACGACTTCCCCATCACCCCCCCTCCACCCCGGGAAAAACAAGTTCTAAAGGACAAAGACAAGGACGGAGACGGGAACGGAGAGAAAGACCGCAAGAGGGAGAGAGAGCAAGAGGAGAACGGAGAGTTTGCCGACTCGGATGACGATGACAGTGAGTTTGTCTCGTGGC
>NW_015722229.1:0-287 GCF_001515625.1 Sinocyclocheilus rhinocerous
TGTGTAATTAATGAACTCCAGTTAGTTAATGCCTATTTTTCACCCTTCTACGTTTCGTTATATGCTATGTTCATAAAGAAACGTAACACGGAGTCACAAACTCAGAAGCCTGAAGTCGCAGGACGATCTAAAGTGACCTGGTGGAAGAGGGACCGTGATGGGCAGCGTGTGACCACCAGCAAACGGAGGAAAAAAGGTTCATCTGCTGGTTAGTGTCCATCTTATAAACTTAATGTCAAATACTTTTAATGGAGAGTGATGATGTGTGATTTGGAGTAGGTGCTGGT
>NW_015722230.1:0-287 GCF_001515625.1 Sinocyclocheilus rhinocerous
TGTAGTGTGTCAGTAGGAAATATCAGTTTACTGTACTGAATAAAGCACTTGTGTAAAAATTCTAATATTTTTTTATTTATATCTATCAATTTTGAGGTTATATCATCATTTTTTGTTTATATCTTGCAATTTGAGTTTATATCTCAATTGTTTTGCTTATATCTCGCAATTGAGTTTATATCATAATTTTTGTTCATATCTCGCAATTCTGAGTTTATATCATAATTTTTGTTTATATCTCGCAATTCTGAGTTTATATCTCAGAATTTTTTGTTTGTATCTCACAA
>NW_015722231.1:0-287 GCF_001515625.1 Sinocyclocheilus rhinocerous
GATAGAGAACGTCTCGGGTTACTTGTGTAAACCATGTTCTCTGAATAGGGAATGAGACGCTGCGTCTGCTGCCAAGCTCCTCGCGCTGCCGACAAGAGGTATTTTTTGGCAGAGAAATCTGAGGAGCAGATGGCGTGTTCGCCAGTATAAGGACGGCGGCGCTAGCGCCATCAGCCAATGAATTGGCGTGATTCTATACGAGCTTCGGACAATCAGCACGCCTAGAGGGCATTCCCAATGCATCATAGCGACGCAGCGTCTCGTTCCCTATTCAGAGAACATGGGTT
>NW_015722232.1:0-287 GCF_001515625.1 Sinocyclocheilus rhinocerous
TGCGTTAACACGTTAATTTTGACAGCACTAATATATAATATGTATGTATTTTATTTCAGCTAATTGCCAATGCAACATTTCCTATTTTTCCTTAAACTTGATACTAAAATGGTACTAAAATAACTAAAACTTAAATAAATTTATAAAGGCATATTTAAAAAATTATAATAATAAAAATGACAAAAACACACTACAAAATTACTGAAACTAAAATTAAAATGAAAACAGAAAATCTAAAAATAAAAACTTATTCAAAATATTTAAAAATAGTATCTGAATGATACTAA
>NW_015722233.1:0-287 GCF_001515625.1 Sinocyclocheilus rhinocerous
GGTTTCTCTTCCATACTGCAAAGACAAACAATACAAAAATAATCATACATTATTAAAAAGCCTTGCTTCGTCTGAAGAATACGTCCAATGAGAGCAAAATTTCACTAAAGTTTGCTTCAGAGGTTCGCTGCGAAGGACCAAAGTTAGCACGATGCTACTATAACTGTTATTTCTTGACAGAGTGTGCCAACATTACACACGTTTATGGCTAACATCTAACGTCACAGTTTAATGTCAGTATAATACCCAAAGTGGGCAATTTAAAGCGATATTTGTGTTGTTACCGC
>NW_015722234.1:0-287 GCF_001515625.1 Sinocyclocheilus rhinocerous
ACTTTCATGACAATGTTTCTTAAAGGCAGGGTAGGTTATTTGGTTCAAAAAAAAAATTGTTATGCTGGTTGAAAGTCTCTTCACATCCCGTTAGCAAAGTCACTAAGTTAAGTGGTCTAAATGTACTTATATTGTCTATGGAATGCGTAGAACCATAAAATGTTAGTTCAATCATATCTCTTGGTCCGAGGGCTATGATAGGCTGTCTAACCTGCCTGTCAATGTATGTATTTGTATACCCTATATGATGTCATCAGCATGTTCCATTACGCTATTGCAGAACGAGC
>NW_015722235.1:0-288 GCF_001515625.1 Sinocyclocheilus rhinocerous
AAAAAAAAACACAAACTGAAAACACACACGAGTAACACATTGAATTCAATAAGCTTTAAGCAGAGACTGTTTTGTTGTTCTCGTCTGAAGTAGATTTGAGTTAATCCCTTGGGGTAGTTTTAAGCACAGGATGGCTTTACAAAATAAAGAATAATACTAGAGTATAATTCACTCTGTAGGTAAAACCTGCTATTTATGCTTTGAGTGTTTCGTGTTGTATAGTGAAGTGGCATATGGTCTATGTGCACAAACTAAAGCTGACTATCTGTGTCCACGCAGTGAAGCCGG
>NW_015722236.1:0-287 GCF_001515625.1 Sinocyclocheilus rhinocerous
AAAGCGTCTGCTAAATGCATAAATTATTATTATTATTAAATTATTATTATATCTGTGTGAAGAGGGGGTCCACGTCAGCGGTGCGTCTGGCTAACTTCACCTAGCATGTCAGGTTTGCAACGACCCCTTACTATCAACCCCGGTGAACCTGCAGTAGCGAGCTAGGTTATGGTGTACAGAAGCGGTGTGTGTTTATCTGAGACTGAGATGAGCTGAAATCATAGCCTTACCCTCGGGGATCAAGCCCTGCTGATTACAGACGAGCGGAGAAAAGGACGCAAACAAAC
>NW_015722237.1:0-287 GCF_001515625.1 Sinocyclocheilus rhinocerous
TCCGACGTGACGTCGAGAGTGACCGACTGAAAGGGAACTGCAGTTCATGTTCTGCTTTTTCACAGCACATTCAATAAACAACATTTAATAAAATTTTTATGGTGCATTTTGTTTTATTTTATTTTTTTAAGGGGGTCATGAACAGCCTTTGTTTTTTTATTTTGTACTGTTCTCTGGGGTCCATTTATAATGTTATCAAAATTTTTACATAAAAAAAAAATCATAATTTAGAATCTTCTGGTTATTTTCTGTCCTGTTTTTAACCCCCCTCATCAGAACGCTCTGTC
>NW_015722238.1:0-288 GCF_001515625.1 Sinocyclocheilus rhinocerous
AAAAAAAACATTAGCTAAAGTATTTATAAATACTGTGTGCCTTTTACCCCGTGATTGTGAAACTATGGTGAAATTGTTATTTTTCATGTTAATCAGCAAAAATTTTAAGAGCAAGCATATCCCCCTCAATGGAGACAAAAAAATTACAGACAAATTTGCACAAATTTGGTCAGATCAGCCATGACCTGCGATGACCTTTACACTCAAAGTTTGGGGATCGACACTGTTTGTTTTCTTCAAATGTTATATAATTTATATATATTATATTTAATTAAATAGCACATGTTA
>NW_015722239.1:0-287 GCF_001515625.1 Sinocyclocheilus rhinocerous
GATGTTAGCTAGTTAATTAGCCATGTTATCTGCCTCGGTAGCAAGACAAATAGTATTTATTTCAACAGTGTTAAACACGTTAACTCTTAGACGGTTGCAAATGTTTATTTCAAAACAGCATTACCTTGAATTTAGCGAAGAGTGATGGGTGGTGCTCCCGTAGATGGGATACCATATTTGACGTATTGCCTCCTCTAGCAGCCACTCTTTTTAAACATGTCTTACAAGTTGGATGTCCTTCTTCCTCCAAGCCATGGCCGTCTGAATGTTTTCGGTACCCGAAAAAT
>NW_015722240.1:0-288 GCF_001515625.1 Sinocyclocheilus rhinocerous
GGGAAAATCTCTTGTGTCAAAACATTGATATTTTAGAAATACAAATATTTATATGAAATATGCTGTTATTTTACGTCAAGGACCAATAGGGGTCCACAGGCCCCTGGTTAATAAACAAAACGTCAGATTTTCTTTGTTGATGAACACAATCTTTTCTGTGAAAAAACAAATTAATAAAAATAAAAAACAAACATGTCAAGATGATAGCGGTTTGCAGTCATGTTCAAAGTCTGGAGCTATATGCATTATATTACACACAAAAAAAGTTAACAATAAACAAAATATAGT
>NW_015722241.1:0-288 GCF_001515625.1 Sinocyclocheilus rhinocerous
AAAATTATGATTGAGATAATTATAATATATGTTAATTTTATTTTTGCTAATATAAGTAAAATGACATATCATTTAAATAATTATAAATACAATTATTTTAAAAATGCTAACATACGTATAATTAAAGTTTATATTAATATAATAAAAAAATAATAATAATTAGAATTTAATTGATTATAATTAAAAATGTTATTCTTAGTTTTGCGTATAAGTAAAATTTAATATGATTTAATTATAATGTAAACATTTTTAGTTAATCTAAGTAACATGATTTAAATGATCATAATT
>NW_015722242.1:0-287 GCF_001515625.1 Sinocyclocheilus rhinocerous
AGATTAGTTAAAACATTTCAAAATACAACTGCATTGTTTTGATTTTTGTGATTAAAAGACATATTTTGTCATTGAAAATGTCTTAGAAATAGTAGGAAATATAAAAATATTGTCTTGTTCTAGTGCACCAAGTGTATTGTCACACTCCTAGTGTCTACGAGCGTGATTTAGCTCTTTAGCTTTCATTCTTCAGGTCAATCATATAGGCTATTCATGAAAAAAAATAAAAAATCAGTTTGAATAAGCGATAACTTTGCCATAGTATCCTTTCAAATGTTAGAGTTGCC
>NW_015722243.1:0-288 GCF_001515625.1 Sinocyclocheilus rhinocerous
AAAAAAGTTGTGCTGTGAAATTTGAATATTTTGTAACATTCTAAATGTCACTACTATCGTTTTGATCAATGTATGCACCCTTGCTATTAAGGAATTATTTAAAAAAAAGTCCTACTGACCCCAAACATTTGAACTGTAGTGTATGTAATTAGTTAGTTGGAATGGTTTGGAGGTGACTAAAAGATCTGTTCAGAAGAGAACTATTCCCTCTGGAACTTCCTATGGTATTATAGAAGAATGTTTTTTTTTTGTTAGCCTGCTGCTGACAAGTTGCTACTGTACATCATG
>NW_015722244.1:0-288 GCF_001515625.1 Sinocyclocheilus rhinocerous
AAAAACAATATTTGAAATTTTAAAATTATTTTTTTTGTTACAAACTTTTAAATATTATTTGAATAAAAAGTTATAATTTCTAATTTTATTTAAGCAATTCGTAATTTGACAATCAACATCTAAATGAAATAAATACAATTTCTGTGGAAATAAACTCTTCAAATATGCTTATTCAGTTTGTGTTGAAATGTGAAGGAATAAATTAAAGATGCCCATCTCCTTATTAGAATGTTTCCACCTAAAGCTTACGGCTCTGTGATTGGTGGTCCAGCTATGAAATTACAGAGG
>NW_015722245.1:0-288 GCF_001515625.1 Sinocyclocheilus rhinocerous
GATTTTGGTAGCCTGAAAATTAATTTAACTAGCCCAAATAAAAAAGATAAACATAGAAAAAATACCAAGGAAGAAATTTTATTTCACTACTTACAGGGTATCTGCGGATTTTTAAAAAATCAATTTAAGGCAATTTATGACCCTTTTTAAGAGCTGCACAAGTAAAATGAACACCGTATGAGTGGGGTAGAGCAATGTCTATGGTAACATATTAAGCCATAAAATTCACAGAAACAAAAAATTAAATAAAATGGCATTTCAGCCTTTAAACCATTATTAAGAAAAGGG
>NW_015722246.1:0-288 GCF_001515625.1 Sinocyclocheilus rhinocerous
AAAATAAAAACGAATTCATTATATCAATACAAACTATAACATTATATCACACCATTAAAACAAAATAAATCAGAATTGATTTTAATGACAAATATTGCCAGTGTTATTTTAGCATTGTTAATATAATATTTATTAATATTTAAAATTAGTTTTTATTTTTATATTTTCGTTTAAGTTTTAGTCATTTTGTTGTGTGCTTTTGTCATTTAATTAGTTTTTTAAATATTTCTATTTAGCCTAAATTTAGTTTTTCAGTTTTAGTAAATAAATTACAAAATAATAATAATA
>NW_015722247.1:0-287 GCF_001515625.1 Sinocyclocheilus rhinocerous
TTGAGCTTAGGAATGCAATGGCCAATCAGAGGCGTTCAGATGAATCATCGTTGAAACAGGTCCGTTTTGTTGAGTGCGCGCGCATTCGCTGACTGAATTCCGGACTCTCGCGAATTCTCTCATCATAAACAACAAAGCGCAGTACAATGTACGTACAATGGGCCTCATTTACGAAATGACCGTACGACAGAAAATTGGGCGTATGGTCGTTTCAACGCAAAATTTAGAATTTATCAATATGAACGCGAGCGGTGGCTACGATCAAATCTCACGTCTGGTCTCAGCTC
>NW_015722248.1:0-288 GCF_001515625.1 Sinocyclocheilus rhinocerous
ATTTGTGTCTGTGTACTGGCACTAAAATAAGTAAAATAAATGAAAAATAAATGTATAAATTCAATCTGTGATCTGTCTATTTTAACTCTGCCTCAGTCCTTATCTGTTATTTCATAGGCAAAGTTAATTTGAGCATAAATTGAATTGCTGATTGACTTTTAATTACCGGTATTAAGCTCCTCCAGCTTCCACACTGGACTCCTCAAACTCCACGGTGGGCAGAAGCATCATGATCCACAGACCCTAGGTCTAAATCCTTTGGTCTAATCCTGTAAACTCTAAAAAGCT
>NW_015722249.1:0-288 GCF_001515625.1 Sinocyclocheilus rhinocerous
CAGACAAGATACTTCTAGCTTGTCTGCTTATGGCCTGCTCAAACAGCTCCTGTGGATTAAGGGGAGCGGGAGTACCCATAGTTTTACCCGCTGTCCTAACTAAGCTGGAGATCTGTGCTTTAGATGTAACTGTTAAATTACCAAACCAGCTAGTCATGCCATACCTAAAGATCGATTCAATCACTGCTCTGTAGAAAATCAACATAATATGTTTACAAACGCCAAATAGTCTAAGTCTACACAAAAAATGAAGGCGCTGGTGGATTCTGGTACAGACACTTGTCACCT
>NW_015722250.1:0-288 GCF_001515625.1 Sinocyclocheilus rhinocerous
TAGAATATGGAAATAACTTTTACTGTAACGTCTGATCACACTGCAAAAAAAGTGATGCTTTTCTGTAGTGCTTCTGTCTTGTTTTCAGTGCAAATATCTAAAGATTCTTAATTTAAGATGCGCTTGCTTGAGAAGCAAAATCACATTAGATAAGAAGTCTTGTTTTCTGTAAAACTGATCAAAATGAAGTGAGTTTATGATTAAAACGAGAACAAATATCTGCCAACAGGCTTAGAAAAATCTACTTAATTCAAAGGGAAAACAAGTTTTCATTCCCCACTGACAGAT
>NW_015722251.1:0-288 GCF_001515625.1 Sinocyclocheilus rhinocerous
AAAATATGAACCTTTCATAACCCATAATAGGGGCACTTTAAATTGATCAAATGTGACAGTAAAGACATGTATAACGTTACAACAGGTTTCCATTTCAAATAAATGTTATTTTTATACATCAAAGAATACTGAAAATTATACACTAGCTTTTTTCAAGAATATTTTTAATGTAACGATAAACAATTTGAATCTAAATATTTAAAAAAATATATGAAGAGAACAAAAACAACACAACAAGCTATTAACAATGCACTAACAGTACTTTTTTTTGAAAAATCCAGAAAAAAA
>NW_015722252.1:0-288 GCF_001515625.1 Sinocyclocheilus rhinocerous
CAAAACCTAGTGAGCTGCCTACCTAGACAACATTTTAAGACACTTCAGCAGCACTCCTGACTCAAAGACTATTCCAAAAAGTAGACAGAAACATTTTGTTGAGTTCCGAGATACTTAGTTTTGGTCAAATAATAAGGCAAAATCACATTTTTTAGAGCATTGTTAGCTTAGCAACATGTTAGCATGAAACAAATAATTGTGAGTTTCTGCAAACATTTCAAATCAGTCAATTATGAGGTTGCATTTTAGGTAGGAAGCTGTCTAGTAGGTAGTAGATAGCAAGGTAAC
>NW_015722253.1:0-287 GCF_001515625.1 Sinocyclocheilus rhinocerous
GTACGCGGCTCCGCAGGACGAGCGTCTGAGGGAGCACACACAGCAGCAGCACATTCTCTACCAGCAAATACAGGTCCGGCTCGCTCCGCATGCTCAACACTTCACTTTCTTCTTACATTTTCACTTTACTTAAAGTTTGTCATTTTGGGTTTTTTATTTCAGTTTTAGTTATTTTAGTACATCAAGAGTTAATTAAAAATAGCTAAATGAAAAATGTTTTGGAGACTAGAAAAAGGAGACACATTATGCCACTTTTTACAATATGTAATATAAGTCTCTGGTGTCCC
>NW_015722254.1:0-288 GCF_001515625.1 Sinocyclocheilus rhinocerous
GAATAGTAGTAGAATCAAAGACTGTAGATACAGTATACAAAGAAGGTTCACTCCTATTACTTATGAATGGGAAAAACTGCAACGTGCAATATGGTGGAATAGTTCCGCCTCCTGAATAAAACAGCCAATGACTGAGTGGTAAAGTCATTGCGTCACTGCAGCGGCTGTTAGAAGCTCTGGTTCTCATAGAAACCAGAGACTCACATTTATGACTGCACATGCGCATTAGCTGGTCTAGATGGGAAAAATATGCTTTTTAACGCTATTTGAGCATAAGGAACAACATTT
>NW_015722255.1:0-288 GCF_001515625.1 Sinocyclocheilus rhinocerous
AGATGTGTGCGAACTGGAAAATGTATTTAGGAGCATGAGTGCGAAAAAAAAAATTTAAACATCCTAACTTACACGGTAGCCTATAATAATGTATTAATTTCTTCAATTTATTTATGGATAAACAGCGATACAGCCTCATATGATTATTGAACTTTAAAAAGGCGACAATGTAATTTAAATAGCACAGATGAGAAGGCTGTACGAGTGAAGGAGACGCGCACATTCGGCACTAGAGGGCGCTCCCGGAGGCAGAAATGCAGCCGTTACCCCGGTAACCCTGTAAACAAA
>NW_015722256.1:0-288 GCF_001515625.1 Sinocyclocheilus rhinocerous
AAATACAGACCTGATAGAACCTCAGAGTTTGTTCTTGGCAGTCTGGCAGGACCTGTCTCCATGAAAATCCAATACTGTTCTTTGCTTTCTTGAAATTAAGACACAGCCTTACTCACCTCTCAATCTCCAACTACTCGAGCAAGAACCAACAAAACCACAGAAGGGAGTTTCTCTAGTAATTACGTGGCAAAGCATGAGAAAGCCCGGAAGTCTTTGATTAGTTAACACAACCTCAGGGCGAGGAAACCAATCTGCTAGTGAGAGGTGTAAAGGAAGTGCCACCCTTTG
>NW_015722257.1:0-288 GCF_001515625.1 Sinocyclocheilus rhinocerous
AATGCATTATTCTGGACCCCTATTCTAAAGTGTTACCAAAAAAGGGGTGGTTTTTACCATTATAGGCTGGTTGTTTTTACACACTGCAACCACACAACTGTGTTCAAACTCCTTATAAAAGTGATTTTTGCATAATAGGTGTTTAGCAACTCATAATATAATAAATGCACATAATGTAATAAGTATTACATTGTTATTGTAATAAAATGTTCATAATGTAACAATTTTCTCAAAATGTAATACAATCTTGAGCTCATAATGTAATAACAATTATTACATTATGAGAAA
>NW_015722258.1:0-288 GCF_001515625.1 Sinocyclocheilus rhinocerous
CAAAAATCAATTCACCTGAAGATCAGCTCTTTATTAAACTATCACATAAGCGTATGCAGTGAGGACCTGATTATGGGATTAAAAATCTATTTTAAATCTGGAAAAAAAACTAAGTATTTACACTTTGTTGAAACATTTAAAACAAGTAGATTTATGAGACTAAATAAATAAAACATTTACGATTCAAAAATATTTTTCAGGTCACTAATCATATTTGTGACATTGACGTTGGTAACTATCATATATACATACACTGTTCAATTCTGCTCTAACACCTCTGCTCTAGAT
>NW_015722259.1:0-288 GCF_001515625.1 Sinocyclocheilus rhinocerous
CACTGTTTGCTAATGTGCTGGTCAGCAGGACCTCTCAGCGGCAGATGGAACATCTGAGAAGCAGTGACTTTGCTCTAATTGGCTTTGAATATGTGCTCAAATTGGACCAGCTACACATGCAAAGTAGGATTGTGTTAACAAGATGATTATTTTTTTTACTAGAGTACACTAAAAGATGAAATAGAATCTTTAAAAAACTGCTCTGTGTAAAAATGTTTGTCAAATTCATTTATGAATGTCAGTTAATGTATTATATACAAATAAGTATAAACTATTTTTTTTTTCTAT
>NW_015722260.1:0-287 GCF_001515625.1 Sinocyclocheilus rhinocerous
CATTTCAAGTAAATGCTGTTCTTTTGAACTTTGTATTCATCAAAGCAAATCAGCATATTAGAATGATTTCTGAAGTGAAAATTCATCCTTGCCATCACAGGAATAATTGACATTTTAAAATATCTTAAAATAGAAAACATTTTAAATTGTAGTATTTTTTTCTTCTTTTTGTAATAATACTTGAAACTTACATAGCATGGGGAAAAATGGGGGAAAAAATATACATAGTGTGGAAAAAAAAATTTTTTTTCTTGTTTAAAAGTGCAAATATTCCATGTAATCTCACA
>NW_015722261.1:0-288 GCF_001515625.1 Sinocyclocheilus rhinocerous
GAAATGAAAAATAAGTAGAAAACAATAAAATATTTATTTAAATAGAAAATCAAGGACTGAAAGGATTCAGTAATAATTTAGAAAAATTAAAAAAAATTTACTTGTTAATTTAGAATATACTAATAATATAATATAAGTTAAAATAATGAGAAAATGATTAAAATATAAATAAATCAATATATAAAAAAGTAATTCGAAATCATATAAAATATTTAAATAAAACTAAATTATTTCAAATGTAAATATTTATTAAAGAGAGATGGATTGATCGACAGACAGTAGTGTTGG
>NW_015722262.1:0-288 GCF_001515625.1 Sinocyclocheilus rhinocerous
TGCTCAATATTGTTGGAAATCATGATACATTTTTTTCAGGATTTGTTGATTAATAGAAAGCTCAAAAGAAATATAACTTTTTGTAACAATGTAAGTCTTTACTGTCACTTTTGTTCAGTTTGATGCATCCTTGCTATTATTTTCTCAAAACAAATACTACTGAACCTAAACTTTTGAACTGTAGTGTGTATATAAAAAAAATCACACATCATCAGCATGGACTCCCTCTTTAACCAACCTGCCTCTCCTGACTTGCTGCCAGTCCTTCTCCTCAGGGGTAAAGGAGTC
>NW_015722263.1:0-288 GCF_001515625.1 Sinocyclocheilus rhinocerous
AAATGGAAAATATAAAAATAAAAAAATATTTATTCAAAACATGAATTAAATCAATAATCTTATCTCACAGGTGTTCATATGTGTCTTAGGTATGACATCAAGGCTCTGATTGGCCGTGGCAGCTTCAGCCGCGTGATTCGTGCTGAGCACAGGAACACACGCCAACCCTTCGCCATCAAACTTCTGGAGGTCAAAGGTCAGGAGGGTCACGGGCCTGTCAGGTAGAGCCCGGAGTCCTGTGACGGGTGAACCACAGCAACATCATCCTCCTGGCCGAGGTTTTCGAAA
>NW_015722264.1:0-287 GCF_001515625.1 Sinocyclocheilus rhinocerous
CCCGAAAAAGTGCGGGGGACGAATTTACGTGATATTAAAAGTGGGTGGGACACGTCCCCCGCGTAATCTACGCCCCTGGTGTGTGTGTGTGCGTTAGAGAGAGGGAATTTGTAAACTGTGTAAAACAGTGTGTGTGTGTGTGTGTGTGTGCGTGTGTGTGTGTCTATGTGTATCTCCTGTACTGTAGGTTTAAGTTTTCAGAACAAAGTGGAAGATGTTAAGCAGCGCTGACCGCATGATTCACATGATAACATCAAAACACAAAGGCAGCAACTCAGAGAAACTCC
>NW_015722265.1:0-288 GCF_001515625.1 Sinocyclocheilus rhinocerous
ATTTAGTATGCAGATGGTCACTGTGTCTTTATCTGAAGATAGTAAGTTATAGTCATGAAAGTGTAAAAGGAATTAAGCTTAATATCACAAAAAATAACAAATGAAAGAACGTCTGATCAAACACCTGCATTTTTCGAGACTACTGGATTTTGCGAATGGGATGAATAAAACCATTAACTAGCTAATTCATGCCATACATGTGACATAACAACACCTTTTTACCAGAGTTAAAGGAATTTGTCAAAAAAAAAAGGATGTTTGCGTGTGTCCAACAGTTCAGTAAACCGG
>NW_015722266.1:0-288 GCF_001515625.1 Sinocyclocheilus rhinocerous
GAATGGTAAAAGTCAGGGATGGAGTGCCCTCTGGTGGAGCTCATGAGCACTTCAATGCTTCAATGGCATGTTGTTTCCCCCTCCTTTTGTGACTTTGGCCCGCAGGCCCTGGTTTGAGCATCTTTAGTCTATGCTCTTCCAAAAGGGTCATTCAACCACATTCAAGAAACTAACCCTGGCTCAAATTTTTGATTTTGTCAATATTTTTTCTGAAGAAAGTTAAACATAAATAGTGATTAAAGACAAAATATTAAATGTCATGGATGTATATTTACTGAGTAATCCACT
>NW_015722267.1:0-288 GCF_001515625.1 Sinocyclocheilus rhinocerous
AAATATCTCCGTGATGTCTCGTGAAAGCTCGAGAGGGAGCCAAAATAACACTTCACCAACAACAGAAAACTATGTTTTTTTTATTTTTTTTTTTATAGATACTTTAGGATTAGATCCCTATTTACTGTTAAGTGAACTGCTGACTCCACTAAAGTCTAGTGAAAACTTACAAATTTGATGTTTGCTGATAGGCTATTTACATCTACCTCATGCTGATAGGCTATTTACATCTACCTCATACACATCCCTCTCCGTACACTCGGGCCATTTTCAGTTAAATTTTCACCT
>NW_015722268.1:0-288 GCF_001515625.1 Sinocyclocheilus rhinocerous
AAAGTTAGAACAATACAAAATTCCCCTGTAAATCATTTTGAGTCAGATATCACCCCGTAATGGGAAGGCTAATTTTAATCAGAATTTTTGATTATTGATAAGAAGGTGCTCCTGAAATTTTTGACTGTGCTCCTAAATTTTTTAATTTGAAGCACAAGTGCTCCTAAAAAGAAAAGTAAGCGTATAGAGCCCTGCCTTTGCATCTCCTTTTGAGCGACAGCTAGCATCCAAATAGTGGTAGTGATATGTGTAGCGTCTGGACCACTCAAACACACAATATATATTTTG
>NW_015722269.1:0-288 GCF_001515625.1 Sinocyclocheilus rhinocerous
ATTCATAATTCAGGAGCCGATAATTGGCCTTCAGCTTTGTGTCTCGGCTGCACTCTCCGGCTCCATTAGTGTCCCGGGGTCTGGCCATCTTTGAACTTGGCAGCCAACCGCCTGGCAATGTTATTAAAGGCCTTCTGAAAGCTATTTTCCCCTCTATACTGTCCATGGACAAGTGTCAGGGTTTTAGTTCTCGAATGTCAGGTGCTTTCACGTCCTGTTGGAGGCTTCCTTCTCAAGAAGACTAATAAGAGCCTGCACTGACAGTCCACTCTTTAAAATAAAGGTTCT
>NW_015722270.1:0-288 GCF_001515625.1 Sinocyclocheilus rhinocerous
AACAACGTGGCGGTGGACTTGAAAATGATAACTGCGTCAGGCAAAAACTAGCAAAAAACACTTGCGTCGCGCCTGGTATAGCATTGCGCCGGGTATATGATATGGCGCAATGCTATCCCAATGATATCCCATGCTATCCCAGGCGCAATTTGACTATCCACAATTTTTCTCGCAATTGCAAGTTTATATCCCACAATTCTGATTTCTTTTCTTAGAACTGTGAGATTTAAACTCTCAATTACGAGTTATAAAGTCCAGGTCAAAGGGAAAACCAGTTGCCTGAGTATT
>NW_015722271.1:0-288 GCF_001515625.1 Sinocyclocheilus rhinocerous
AACACAAGTGTAGTATGACCGTCCCAAAACACTCAATTTAGTGTCAAAGACAGACTGTTGAGTAATGGAGAAACAGCAGTTTCTTCTATAGAGTCCAGCTCACAATAGATGAGTGAAGAGCCGAGGCGTAGAGCGATCAATAACGCTGAACCTCTGTGACCCGCAGGAGAAGAAACACAAACGCCATTAGTCACAGAATAGAGTAGAAGAAAAAAACGTATTTACTTTATTTTGAATAAACTGTTTTAAGAATAGGATTTTTATTATTATTTTTATTTTATTTTATTT
>NW_015722272.1:0-288 GCF_001515625.1 Sinocyclocheilus rhinocerous
ATAGAGTCGGCTTTTTCCTATGGCTACCTTCAGTTCTCTGACAGAGGCAACTTGTACTTTTTGTAGTTTCTTGCCTCGGTCTGCCCTAGCCAATTCAAAGCCTACCAAATTGAGGCTTACTTGGGGGTAGCTCTGGCAGATGTATTGATTAAATTCAGCTAGAGTCCAATTCAGCTGAACTTTGGAGGACTGATTTTGCTCCGTTTCATGAAGCGGCTTCCCTATTGAAAAAAATATCAGTGAAAAATACTGCACTTCCTAACACTAAACCAACCCACTACCCAACCC
>NW_015722273.1:0-288 GCF_001515625.1 Sinocyclocheilus rhinocerous
TATATATGCATCAAAGGCTATATTCATGACAACCTCAAGAATAATAACATTTAAAATACTTAAAAATACTTCAATTGTACAAAATTTTAACAATATTAATGTTTTACAAAAAAATAAATAAATCAACAAATTCATTCATTCATTCATTAATAAATATAACAATTATATACAACATTTTAAATTTATATTTGATAAAAATTCTAATATTATTTACAAGATAAATGTTTTTAAAAATGTCCACTAATGCACTTTGAGTAGAAAAAATGTCATGGTTATCAAAAACAATAC
>NW_015722274.1:0-288 GCF_001515625.1 Sinocyclocheilus rhinocerous
TATATAGAGAACATGAAGACTGAACCATATTCACTTCAGATGTATGTGAAAGCTCAAGAGAACAGAGCCAGAAGTGAAACAAAGGAAGACCTGAAGAAAATGGAGATTGAAAACCAGAAGCTTCAGACAGAGGGTGAGTAAATTTTACTCCTAAAATCTCTCATAGGTTTTTATTATTTTCTGAATGTTTGAACAAAATATGGGGCAACATCTATTTACATTGATGTTTTAGCAACAAGACGTCTTGGAGCATAATGGAGCAGATGATGAATATTTTTCTTATGATTG
>NW_015722275.1:0-287 GCF_001515625.1 Sinocyclocheilus rhinocerous
TGTGTGTGTGTGTGTGTGAGAGAGAGATTTCTGTGTGAGGTGTATTGTTACAGTCTAATCCGAGGCATGGAAGTTTGATTAGCCTCCTGTGCACAGATGGGCTCTTCAGTGTGATTACAATGTTTTTCATTAGATTTCATCACATCTCTTCTTTTTCTCCTTTCTTTCACACACACCCCCTCTTGATTAATCATGGAAGAATGACGGGAGGTAGATATGACTGAAGTGAAGAGGTAATTGCGTCGCAGGTGTGTTGATATGGGGACTGTTATAGATGCGTTGATGTC
>NW_015722276.1:0-288 GCF_001515625.1 Sinocyclocheilus rhinocerous
AACTCCAGTTCGCCCACCGTCAGTAGCGACGTGTTCTGCAAGGCGTCTGGGAACGCACAAGTCAGGCGCTCGATGTCTACCACTCGCGCTCGTGAGCCGTTCAGCCAGGCGGCGAAAGACTCGATGTCGCATGTGCAGGTGTAAGGATTCTCCGCCAAGTGGAGCCTCACCGAACGCAAGTGCTCCAGCTCTTTTAGAGCCTCTTCACGCAGGGTCCTGAGGGCGTTGTGGGTGAGGTCGAGCTCCTGGAGGTGATCCAGTCCTGTGAACGTCCCGTTATGGATGGAC
>NW_015722277.1:0-288 GCF_001515625.1 Sinocyclocheilus rhinocerous
CTGCATGCCTATGTGACCATAAACCGACATCAGAGTACTGTAAACGTGTGAATGTGTTGTTAAATTATTGAAATTTTAACTTCCTCAGAGATATTTCAAGTAAATATTTTATTTTAATGGGTTTGGTTGACAAAAAAAAATGTACTGCCATTTTGTGAATAATATGTAATCATGAAAACTGTAAACTGATTATGAGCATTTAAAAATGTATATATACCCTAATTACAAATACTTTATTTTTGGAATCTGATTGTGTAATCCAGAGTACGTCACTACCCAGCACTGTTA
>NW_015722278.1:0-288 GCF_001515625.1 Sinocyclocheilus rhinocerous
TACCCAGCACTGGGTTGTATTTAACCTAGCATTTTTTAGAGTGTAAGATCTGAACTTGCCTCCACAGTTGACCACATTAAACAGAGGAATGTGAATCACGGTTGGAGAGTTTTGGCCTTTGAACACATAGAAGTCCTTCGGTTTCATCTTGTCTCCACTGGTAACTTCAGGGAAAGGGATCTTTAGTGTCTTGCAAGTCTTATCAGCTCCTGTTACTGTCTGCAATAGAAATGCATGATAGAAACACTGTTAGCGATTTCTGTAAATTACACAGTATTTAACTGTAAT
>NW_015722279.1:0-288 GCF_001515625.1 Sinocyclocheilus rhinocerous
AAATCTGATAGCTGCCTCGATATAAACAAAAAGTATCCATAGCGACACAGTGGGGAGGCAGACCCCTCGTTCTGTGGAGAGACGCGAGAAGAGAACAGTCAATTCAACATGTGCTTAAAATACTTCACCTGACAACACAGAGTGAATGTCATAATCACAACAGTAACAGCCCAAATTAATCTAAACAAACCCACAACGATTCAAGCACACACTCTATGGGTGAATCTGAATCAAGCATCAGCGCTATAGGGATGTAACGATTAACCGCGAGCCGGTTGAAAATCGATT
>NW_015722280.1:0-288 GCF_001515625.1 Sinocyclocheilus rhinocerous
AAGAGGCTAGGTCGAGGTTCCAGCTGGCGGATACATGCCGAAACATGCACCAAGCTTCTACCAGCTTTCACCCCTAAGGTAAATGCAAAACCAAACCGACATTATCCTTACCAAGGACGACCGTTGGACGCATAAACCCTAAGTAAAGAGTTGGCGAGCTATGTCATCCCATATTTTGAAACATTAGTTCTCATGATGGTGAGGAACTAGAGTTTTTACCCATAATCCTTTGCGTGCGCACTTTTCCTCACCGTTGTTGAAACTGAAGTCTCTGTTTGGTAAGGTTTC
>NW_015722281.1:0-288 GCF_001515625.1 Sinocyclocheilus rhinocerous
AATACATTTAAATGCACATTTCTGAAAGCACTACACATACAGAATGGAAATGTGTTCCATACTCGCCGATTGGATTTGGTTGGGAGGGACTTAATTCTTAAACACTAAAATGAGCAATATTTCAGCTGACCATTATTCAGCCAAACTGGACTCCAGGTGTGTACAAATATTTATACTTGTGTCTCTTTCTTTCTTGAAATTATTTAACCGTGCATAATATTCCTCCTAAACACATAAATACACATAAATACATTGGTTGTTTATGTGCAAATACTCCTGTACTGTTTT
>NW_015722282.1:0-288 GCF_001515625.1 Sinocyclocheilus rhinocerous
ACTCTATATAAACCTCACCTTCCTACCTCTCCTTCCTGTTTATTTATGTTATGTCTTTTTCCCCATAACTCAGGTGCAATTCACAGTAGAAGCACCCCAGACAGCAACTGCTCATCACTTCCCCTCCTGCATCATGATCCTCCTTTACTGTATAACTTGGAGGCAGACCCCTCAGAATACTATAACCTCAACAGTGCCGAATGGGACTCTGTGCTCAAGCAAATCCAGGCCGCCAAGGAGCACTTTGAGGCTTCTATGGTGTTTGGAGAGAGTGAGATTGCCAAAGGG
>NW_015722283.1:0-288 GCF_001515625.1 Sinocyclocheilus rhinocerous
AATTAATTTAATTAAATAAATGTTTTTGCCCTTTGGGTACATTTGCACACTAATACATATGATCATTTAAATCTATTAATTCCAAGTGGATTTCGTCCACAGCAATTCTATTCAAAAACATTTATCATGTTTTAAATAGAATTGCTGAATGATTGAGAAGGTCATGGAAAAGTCATGCAAATTTATTGGTCATAAAGTGTTAGAACCTTGTTTGGTATTTTACAGCACTTAATATTGTAAAATTGTTCATTTCCTCATCTCTAAATGCATGGGTATAGGAACTACTGC
>NW_015722284.1:0-288 GCF_001515625.1 Sinocyclocheilus rhinocerous
TCCTACACACCGGCTCCTATTGTTTTATATATAATAAACAATAAACAAAAATATGGAGCCCAAAAAAAAACAAATTCAATATTAATACTTTCTAATATTAATTCTACTTCTTGTACTTCTCGTACATCTCATTGTGCTTCTTTGGATGCTTCAACTAATAAAGAGATCTTGCTGGTTGGTCTTTCAATCTTGTTAGATTTAATTTGTAGTAACACACTTCTGACGTATCCTTTGGAATGTGCACTTAATTCTAAGATTCTGCCCATGATCCACAGTCCTCGTGGTATA
>NW_015722285.1:0-288 GCF_001515625.1 Sinocyclocheilus rhinocerous
AATTAGCTTTATTTTATTTCAGTTTTAGTTTTAGCGTTTTTTAGTGCTTCAGCTTAAGTTGAGTTTATTTCAGTTAGCTGCCAAGGCAGTTTTTCTAATTTAAATTTTTAATATTTTTAAATTTAATTTTAACAATTTTTTTTAACTTACATTATATCTGTTTTATTTTGGTTATTTGGTGCATTTTCCCCTATGATTTAGGGACAGAAGATATTTCTGTCATATTTTTTATTTTATTTATTATTATTTATTTATTAATTTCAAATATATATATATATTTTTTTTTTA
>NW_015722286.1:0-288 GCF_001515625.1 Sinocyclocheilus rhinocerous
TTTCGCAAGCGACAACGGTGTACCAGTTCTAATGCCATGGCAAAAATTCGAGCAAAGCATGCTAACTGTTCTGTCTTTGGCTGTACTGATGAGCACAGAACAGATGTTTTTTAGCAGAGTATCTGAAGCTGTGTTCACGCCATGTCGTAATCACTATAATTCCGAGATGGCAACACGTGACATTCTACTCGGAGCTGAATTATGTGTTTCTATGGCAACACTATCAACGCCAAAGCCCTCACATGCTCCAGAACTCGTAATTACAACTTGTAAACTCGGAATGTTCTG
>NW_015722287.1:0-288 GCF_001515625.1 Sinocyclocheilus rhinocerous
AAAACTTTTATGAACTTTTTTGATCCACTCCATATATTGACTACTGTATATACAGTATATATATTGTCACGAACACGATGTGTGGAAACAGGCTGGACGACGAAGACGACGAAGAATTCCAATAATCACTTTAATAATCCACAATAGGTAATCCAGACACACACACACACGGAGTAACATTCACAATACTTGACAAAACAGAACTGAACAGGCTTGACTTAAAGTACAGACACAAATGATGAAAATTAATCGAACTCAGGTGAACAGAATGACACAATCAGACACGAG
>NW_015722288.1:0-288 GCF_001515625.1 Sinocyclocheilus rhinocerous
AATGTATTTTGTCTGAAGCCAGGGGTTTTTAAACATATTTTAAACATAAGGACCCCCAAATACGACGACATAGGGACCCCATTCCTAAAATATAAAGCTATATGGCTATAACTAATGGCACCATGAGAACCCTCATAGTCCTAAATCCTGTACAAGTGACTATCCTGTGCTGTAAAAAGACAATGGACAGGGATAAATATTGTTCATTTCTCACAAATAAAGTACATTTCTCACTTTATAAAAAAATAAATGGGGTACTGGTAGAACAATGGGGTACTGGTCCAGAAC
>NW_015722289.1:0-288 GCF_001515625.1 Sinocyclocheilus rhinocerous
TTATTAAATTGTTTGAAGATATTCAAATAACTGGAATAAAGCCAGCCATTAATGTAAGTACACTTTGGAGTAATGACCTCAACGGGGAGGAGTCACATCAGATGATTGAATTAATCAGCAGAGATGGGCGTTATACACAAATCGGATTGGAGAATCGACGTACACACAGTTCCAGTTCAGAAGAAAGCATGGCGATGGAGGAGAAATCCGCACAAAAGGGCACGACCTCAACATCTGCTCGACGACAATGACGAAGCAGGTAATTGTGTATGTCATATATTTTTCAAA
>NW_015722290.1:0-288 GCF_001515625.1 Sinocyclocheilus rhinocerous
ATTAGACCCAATTTACAGTCTTTTTCAGGGTGTATTGATGTAATAGTTAAATGTATTATTTTAAATATTTTTGAATAAAATCAGTTAAGTTACTGTTTTTTTCAGTGTATTAAAACTGTCTATTAGGCCTAATGCTACAGACTTTTCTTAGAGTGTGAAAATCTACACACACACACTGCTGTCTGTACTTCCTCAGACAGACACAGAAAGCATTATCATTCTCCTCACAGCAACCTTGCAGCATGAGCCAAAGCTGCATATACACCAATACACACACACACACACACA
>NW_015722291.1:0-288 GCF_001515625.1 Sinocyclocheilus rhinocerous
TATGCATACTCCACATTGCATTACACAGATGCAGCACAATATAAATAAATCAAGAAAACCTCCTCTTGTCACTTACTTGCTCTCTCTTGTTGTTGTTTCTTTATGTTAGCCAGGCCTGTGTCTCTGCCCACCTGTCTTCTGTGGGCACAGATTGGGGCAGCAGACGTCCATGCGGGTATTTAGATTTGTGCACAAAGCCTGGTGAACAGGAAGTTGGAGGGACTTGCATCAGGGCCCATCTGTTCTCTACAGCTGGCTGCCTGACAGCTGGAAATTGATTCTACTGAG
>NW_015722292.1:0-288 GCF_001515625.1 Sinocyclocheilus rhinocerous
GTTCCCCTCAGAGATACATTCATATAGACTCCTACTCCAATTTAAATCGCGATTTGTTTGGCATCTCAACTGATTTGAATCGTGACATATTCGAATCAATTTTCAATCGGCTCGCAGTTAATCGTTACATCCCTAGTCACTAACGATTATTTTGGTAATCGAGTAATCTGTCTATTATTCTAACGAGTAATCGAGCAATCGGATTATAATAATTATTTTTTTTGTATTAATAAAAATAGACCCAAGCGAACAATAGCCTCTAAAATGACTTAAAACACATAATAGCAA
>NW_015722293.1:0-288 GCF_001515625.1 Sinocyclocheilus rhinocerous
AAGATGTGACCCATAGGGTTAAAACAGAGCTGGACTGAGCGAGAGAGAGAGAGTGCAGAGAGAACAGTGGAGAATATAGTTGTTTCAGGATCATTCAGGTTCAGCTGTGATGACAAAGGCAGTTGGAACAAGCTTCACTGAGCTACCTACAAAAATGTATTGCGTGCAAATATATTGTTTGCTTGCATGTTCTTTCATATGTTTGTCTTTGTTCTTTCATTGTGTTTACATATGAATTCATTCATTTTGTTCATCCGTTCTTTTTTACTTATTCAAATATGAACCTGT
>NW_015722294.1:0-288 GCF_001515625.1 Sinocyclocheilus rhinocerous
AGACTAAATGAGTGAGTTAACAAGGGGCAGGTGGACACAATAGATTACTATGGTAACAAACTACTATAAACTAGGTCAACTAAGAAAGACGGGAAATAAACACAGGAACTGGGAACACAAATCTAAACCAAAACAGAACATTAAACTGAACGTACTCAGATGAACTTTGTATTAATGACAGCACAGATAATAATCCTGAATTTCCTTTATTAGTCTTGACTGACTGTAAGAATTTAATATGGACAGATGGCTCAATTTATTAAGTACTCGAGCATCTTTCATAATAAT
>NW_015722295.1:0-288 GCF_001515625.1 Sinocyclocheilus rhinocerous
AACCATCAAAGCCAATAACCCATCTACCAGGGAACGTTCTCAGAACTCTGGCTAACATTCTGGCAAGGTTGTCTTAAAGTTATAAATGCAGTTAAGCACAAACACTGTTGGATTAGAACTGAAATGAGCCGGATGATGACATCACTGAATCAACAATAAACTGACATTAAACTGGAAAAATTGACTGTTTACTATTGTCATCTTTTTAGAGCTGCTTTACAGCAGAATATAATTTTGATTGCATTATTGAAACATTATTTTCCTGTTTAACACTGTAAAGCTGCTTTG
>NW_015722296.1:0-288 GCF_001515625.1 Sinocyclocheilus rhinocerous
AAGCGCTCGGTCATGAAAGTGTTCAGACGATCCAGTTTAGTCATTTTACTACTTTATTTCAGGTCTCTGTATTTAAACAATACATACAGACAATACAGGTACCGTTAACAGCACAGAGACGAGCGCGTGAAAGTTCCCCCTTTAAAATCAAACCCCCAGCACATCAGGTTGCTGTGCTAACTGAAGTGACTCTAGCACCCTTCGCAGGACAGGAGGAGTTACAGCTTTTGCTGTAAAGCCTTTGAGATACCCCTCGCTGCAGACTGTAGCGCGGTGACGTCACGTATC
>NW_015722297.1:0-288 GCF_001515625.1 Sinocyclocheilus rhinocerous
AAGTCAGTCCCAAGGCGTTCGAGGCTGGCATCCAGCGTGGAGGACACTCAGTTGGTGTCGGTGCGAGCTGCTGGCATTCCAAGGGTCTCTACGTTCCAGAGCCACGCAGACTCTACGTTCAGTAGCCACGCAGATTCTAAGCTTTCACGCACCGCTGTCTCAGTACAGTCAAGCGACATGATTTCAGCACTCTCAAGCACAGCGGGTTCAACGTTCTCAAGTGACATGGTTTCAATGCACTCGAGCCTGCCGGCCGCTACTCACCCCAGTTCCCCAGGCACAATGCTG
>NW_015722298.1:0-288 GCF_001515625.1 Sinocyclocheilus rhinocerous
GAAATATTATTGCAATTTAAAATAACGTTTTTCTATTTTAATATATTTAAAAGTTTCAAAAGAACAGTGTATATGTTAGTGTATAGGCCTATTGTTAGAAAAGCTATTGTTCTTTTTAACCTTTAATTCATTAAAGGATCCTGAAAAAAGTATCACAGGTTCCAATAAAAATAAATAAATAAACTGAAGAACTGTTTCCAAAATTGATAATAAATTAGCATATTAGAATGATTCCTGATGGACGAAGACTATATATATATATTATAAATTATTATTATTTTGTGCACA
>NW_015722299.1:0-288 GCF_001515625.1 Sinocyclocheilus rhinocerous
ACACATAGTAAGAAATGGTTATAAAAACTGAAACAGAAGTGAAAGAAGTAGTAGGATATAAATATATTATTATATATATAATATTATAGGATATAAACAGTATTTATTTTTAAACGAGCAGAAGTGAATGAATGAAGTACATACTGTGTAGACTCATGTTCTCAGGGGTCAGGAGTGATAAATAAAGTAGTAATAGCTGTCTGGCAACCACCTCCATGCTGTTCTCAATCACCCAAACCTGCAACAAGCCACACCTCTCATTCTTAACACAGTATGTTCAACACAGCT
>NW_015722300.1:0-288 GCF_001515625.1 Sinocyclocheilus rhinocerous
AGAGGGCCGTTCAGACAGCAAAGAAAATACTAAAGCAAGATGACCCTTTCTTGGCCCTTCTCGCGTATAGGGCAACTCCAATAGCAGCTACAGGGTGTAGTCCATCGCAGCTTCTCATGGGAAGGCATCTCCGGACTACAGTTCCAGTGATGGCAAGTAACTTGGTCCCTGAATGGCCTGACTTGAAAAGAGTGGAAGTTAAGGATCGCAAAGCTAAGGATTCTTACAGATACTTCTTCAATCGACGGCATGGTGCTAGATCCTTATTGCCGCTATCTCCTGGGGACT
>NW_015722301.1:0-288 GCF_001515625.1 Sinocyclocheilus rhinocerous
AAGGCCTTAACAAATGCACGAGGGTAGTACCGACCCGAGGTTGATACAGGGAGCTGCGCATGGCGACTGACTTTGCCCTCCGGGCGACGAAAGTCACGACACGGTCCCTCGGGAAGGTGATGTCCACTCTGTTGGTCCAGGAGCGCCATCTCTGGCTCAGCCTGGTTGAGATGAGAGACGTTGACAAAGTGCACTTTCTTGACACTCCCATCGCCCAGGCTGGCCTTGTGTGGCGACACTCTCGAGGGCTGTGCCCAGCAGTTCTCAGCAGTACAACAGCAGACTGAG
>NW_015722302.1:0-288 GCF_001515625.1 Sinocyclocheilus rhinocerous
AAGAGACCGTTTGTGGAGGAAGCCGAAAGACTGAGAGTTCAGCACAAGAAAGATCACCCGGATTACAAATACCAGCCGAGGCGACGAAAGAGTGTGAAGCCCGGTCAGAGCGAGTCTGACGCCGGCGCTGATCTGACCCAACTCGTGTATAAAGCTGAACCTGGGATGGGCCGACTGGCGGGTCCATCAGATCACACCACCGATCATACAGGTGAGATACATACTCTCTATGTGATGCATGCAAATATTAATTAACTACATGTACTTACTATATGGTCAGGGTTAGGA
>NW_015722303.1:0-288 GCF_001515625.1 Sinocyclocheilus rhinocerous
AAGCGGGTGGACACACTTGCCGATGGTACCGGAGTACTCGTGCTGCAGGAGGCGTGGCCTCTACCTTTTCAAAAGAAGAGGTGGCAGTAAAGAAGGGATGGGCAGCAAAGGGTCAGGATAAAGGGAGTCTTACCTGATGCACTTTGGATCTCCACAAAGTGGTGTGCTGTCATGAATTCTCTTTTTACTTTCTACAAATTAGCGTTGAAGTTCTCCGGCTAATTTTCATGTTGCTAAATATGGAGATGACACAGTTCTCCTCTCCCTGCTCTCAAGCTCAGAGTCTGA
>NW_015722304.1:0-288 GCF_001515625.1 Sinocyclocheilus rhinocerous
AATTACTTCCCCCCATTTTGTAATTCCACAGATATGAAAATGGTAAAATCCTCAATTCCAAACTGATCCCTGACTGAAATAATTCCCAACAATGCTGTTTGAAGGTGACAATTATTTTCATATTATTGCTAATAACGGATAAATGGTAGATATTCAAATTCTATTCTATTTTGTCTGAATTAATTCAAAATAATAAACTAAAAACTACAATCAACCATTTAAAATTTACAATTTATTTTGGCATTACATGCAACATTATAAATATACAGAACGAAAAACTGATATTCC
>NW_015722305.1:0-288 GCF_001515625.1 Sinocyclocheilus rhinocerous
AAGATTCAACTAATCTCTTCAATTCTCCAGCTGTGATCATTGGAGACTCTTTGGGCACTCAAATTCTCCTTCTCACCATGTATTAGGACGATATAGAAACATGTCCTCTTCCAGGCAGATTTGTAACATCTTTAGTTGATTTGAACCTCTTAATTATTGCCCTGATGGTGGAAATTGGGATTTCCAATGCTTTAAATCCCCAGTGCTTCCAAAGCCATTTTCTATGTTGTGAAGCTCAACAAACTTGTTCTGCACATCAGAACTATATTCTTTGGTTTTACTCCCTGT
>NW_015722306.1:0-288 GCF_001515625.1 Sinocyclocheilus rhinocerous
ACACACACACACGTGTTGAGATGGACATGAGCTGAGAGCGAGTGCAGAGCGCGGAGCGTCTGATGGTGTCTCACCGTGCAGCTTGTATTTCTGGGTGATGGGCAGCGCTAGCAGCCGCGCGTGACTGAGAGGAGAAGAGCTGTTGTGTCCCGCCGCGCTCGAGGAGTCCAGCAGTGGCACACTGTGAGGATACGTGAACACCAGCACCACCATCAGCAGAACACCCACCGCCAGCACCAGCTGCACACACACACACATCTGTCACACACTCACAACACACACACATCT
>NW_015722307.1:0-288 GCF_001515625.1 Sinocyclocheilus rhinocerous
ACAAGATAACAGATCAAAAACAATGATAACAGCAACTATTTTATTGTTTGTGGCAGGGCCAGTAGAAAAAACCCTAGCGTTGATTCCTGACTAGCAATTATGAATGTTGATGGAGTTCTTGCTTTTTCTCAGCTTTTGTTTTGGCAGAAACCCGCACTGTTTCAGTTTCAGATTTTCCTCGCACTTTGGACTTAGAACCCTGGCTAACGAGCTCGTGCAGCGCTGTCAGAATACATGCAATTAGTGCGTGTATTAGAAAACATAACATTCTGCAGTTTATTTACTAAT
>NW_015722308.1:0-288 GCF_001515625.1 Sinocyclocheilus rhinocerous
TGTGAAGAAACTTCTCTTTTGGACAGAGATTTGGGGGTCTGAACCCAGATTACAAGCGTTAGATTGATGCGTCTCCTCCCTCTGTTTCGCCTCACTGGTCACTAACTATCAGAATAAAACCCCCTGCCCAACACCCGGCCTGCTCCCAACCCCCTCCCGTGACCCTGACGGGCGGAGGTCAGCAGTAATTAGCCGTTTTTAAATGACAGACTGGGAAAAAGGAGACAAGCAGGCTGGTATCCATGGAGCAGCTATTAAAATGGTAATGAGCCGATAGATTGTGCTGCA
>NW_015722309.1:0-288 GCF_001515625.1 Sinocyclocheilus rhinocerous
AAAATTGTTTTATTAGGGCAGATAAGATCCCAAAACCCATCACCCATCAAAGCCAAAATGTTACAACTAAACAACTTTATTTAATGTTATCAATGAAATTATACTTCATTTCTTAATTTCCTGAATGTTGCTTGCACATACACACACACACACACACACACATTGCATTTCTTATTTTTATCATCACAGTTTGGAAACTTTATACATTTTTTTTTTTCACGATTCTTTGATGAAATGTCAATGTAATGCATCCTTCTTATTAATTCCTTTCTAAATATTACTAAACCC
>NW_015722310.1:0-288 GCF_001515625.1 Sinocyclocheilus rhinocerous
AAATTTGCTCCTGATGGTATACGATCACAACCAAATTAAGATCCACCGGTCTTCAAGCAATTTGTGAAAAGGCTCAAGATTAAGCAGTCTGTTTCCTTTCAGACTGACTGCTGCCATCTCTGAGAGACAAATTCCACAAGGGCATCTGGTCCCACTTGCACCAACTTGCACACACACACCAAGGAGATGGGGGTGGAGATACTACAAGGGGTCATTCACACCTCAGCACTGCACAAGTAATTACATGACCTCCCAGTGTAGCACTGGAACTAAATTATACAACACAGA
>NW_015722311.1:0-288 GCF_001515625.1 Sinocyclocheilus rhinocerous
ACATTAGTGTAGTCGCATTGTTTTGTTTGGCAGCCTCAATATATTGGATATTCTTGATCTTAAATCTGAAATCTTTGTAAGAAATATTTGTATCTACAACTGCTTATATCAACAATGGTTGTGAAATCCTGGACATATTTAAGCATTCAGCCAAACAATCCCACTGGTTTCCCCAATGAATTCACCTAACGAGACTCGTGCAGGAACAGCTCGACAGTCGATCCAGAAGGACACCCATGACAACATGACCATCAGAGTGGCGGGAAAGTACGTCTGAAGCAGGAAGAA
>NW_015722312.1:0-288 GCF_001515625.1 Sinocyclocheilus rhinocerous
GGTTCACGAGCAGGGCAGATCTCGGCCAGGAGAGAGACAGTCTGCGAGATTGGCCGGTTCCTGTCGCGCTCGCTCGATTAGTGCTGTCAGCCCCACAGCCAAGCTGTTTCTAATGAGACGTGCAGACAGAGAGATGTCGCGTCCACGGGTGGCCCTCTCACTTGAAAATGAGACTGGTCGACACGTATGGGTGACAGGGAAGGTGGGAAAGGTGACAGTGGAAGGGGGTGGATGTCACGGGGGGCGGAGGGGCGAGACGGGTCAGCCGAGGGCTGCCAGAAACATGAG
>NW_015722313.1:0-288 GCF_001515625.1 Sinocyclocheilus rhinocerous
ACCCTGGACCTTACTACATTTACACAGTTGCCAATGGGTCCAGGCTCAACCAGATCAACGGCTGATTGTAAACCTAGAAGCAGCCCCCTCAAGTCATGCCTACAAAATACAGTAAGTACAGCAAAGTTAGCCAAGTTGTCATAAGTATATATTTAAAGTGTTGGATAATTAGCAAGTTCAAAAAAATACACACTGCACCACTGTGCCCTCGAGAACCTTAAGTGCAGCAGAAATCTGTTCCTTGCAACAATCCTATCTCTGAGCTCTAAAGGCAGTTCCTTTGACATC
>NW_015722314.1:0-288 GCF_001515625.1 Sinocyclocheilus rhinocerous
GGCGAACCCCTGCCATCTGTCTCTCTCTCTCCCTTCCCCTGTGTTTTCTCCCTCCAAACCTGTCCCTTTTCCCAGGTCCAGAGGGAATCTCCCTCCACGAGCCCCACCCCGGTGGAGGAGTGGTCCAGGGACAGAACCAACAGCTGCCCCGAGGGCGCCGCCCAGGGGGGCGGGGTCAACCAGCATCAGCCCAGCCGCAGCTTCCGTTCCTCCGCTCTCTCCACGCCAATTCCTTGACCCGCATCCTGCCACTAGGGCGGCGGGGAGGCCTGGGCCGGCCTGTTGGCG
>NW_015722315.1:0-288 GCF_001515625.1 Sinocyclocheilus rhinocerous
ATTCACGATGCAGAAAAAAAGTGCACAGCAATGAAGGGGTGACACCCTAAAATATCAAAAGTGCAAAACTGACACACTCCCCCCCCACCCCCCACAGACACACATATATAACCTAGTGTGACTGAAACAAAGCATGTTTTTGCAAATATGTGAAATCAATAATTTAGCCAAAATGCCGTAAAAACACAGACACCAAGGAAGGGGTTACACTCTAAAACTTCAAGAGTACAAAACAGACACACTGATGTGGCTGTAACAATATGGCAAAATTGAGCCAGAAGACTCAAA
>NW_015722316.1:0-288 GCF_001515625.1 Sinocyclocheilus rhinocerous
ACTAAATTAAAACTAAATAGAAATATATAATAAATAAATAGAAATGTCAAAAGCACATTAAAATGTTCTAAAACTTAAACAGAAATAAAATTCAATTAAAACTGAATAGAAATATATAATAAATAAATAGAAATTACAAAAGCACAAAAAAATTACCAAAACTGAAACTGAAATAAAACGAAATAGAAATATATAATAAATAAATAGAAATGTCAAAAGTACATAACATTTTTCTAAAACGTTAACTGAAATAAAACTAAATTAAAACTAAATAGAAATATATAATAA
>NW_015722317.1:0-288 GCF_001515625.1 Sinocyclocheilus rhinocerous
ACTTAAGTGTACTTAAAGAGAGTTCACTTTCATGTTTCTCAACATACTTAAGTACTTTTTAAAAAGTGAATTTTTATTAATGTCAAATTAAAAGTTTTATTTTAAAGTACTTAAGTACTTTTTAAAAAAGTACACTTTTTTATTAATGTCAAATTAAAAGTTTTATTTTAAAGTACATTTTTAAATCCTTATGTTTTAATAAACTTTTGTTGTGCTTAGAAGTGCACTTATGTTGATGTGTTGATTAACATATGAAAGTACTGTTTAACTGTACACTGTAAAAAATGA
>NW_015722318.1:0-288 GCF_001515625.1 Sinocyclocheilus rhinocerous
ACTTTAAGTGGTGAAAACAAATAAGCGTTGGGCGTAATATTCCTGTGGAAATCTTTGGTCTTATGTAATTCTCGGCTGGGGTGTATTGCGGTATACTTTGAACCCGGTGTTCTTGAACTCAAGAAGAAGGTGGCATATATGATAAGCAGAGACGTGGTCTTAAAACTCGAGGATTTCATGACTTGCTAAATATTAGTGAAGCTTGGATTTTGTTGCAGATACTTGTTTGCGTGACTAGAATGAGAACGGTCTTAAGGCTATTGCTGAACCTAATCAAAAAGCAATGAG
>NW_015722319.1:0-288 GCF_001515625.1 Sinocyclocheilus rhinocerous
GTGTGTGTTTTAGTTTAGGCCCAGTTTAAATCTGGCTGCTTTGTTTGCTCAAGAAAAGACGTCACATCATGATCTACAGAAACATTCAATTAAGTTGGAATCCCCCTTACAGTAATGAAGAAGTTCAGTTCAACATATACAGTGTGATAGATAGCATCATGACTATAGAAAGGAAGTTTCCAGCTGATTCCTTTCAGTCTTCCTGTGCTGCTCATATTAATGTCCTTAACTGTGTCACACAGTCCTGCCTAAGAGGATGACAGTCACACACACACACACACACACACA
>NW_015722320.1:0-288 GCF_001515625.1 Sinocyclocheilus rhinocerous
GGGTAAATTTACTGCCATAATCCAATTCTCACGTTCCCAGTGGAATGATTTATTAGGTGTCATTACCAACTCAGTACTAATTCCAATTCAGAAACAAAGTGATTTACATTGTTTGGACATGTTTTCCCTAATTGAAAAAATACAGTGATGTGAGTGCAATATTTTATTCATATTATTTGTATTCAGACTTCTTTATAACACATCCCTATTGTAAAGATTCCATGGTCTTCATGAAGCTCCAGTCTCTGAAGTCCTCCCTGTTGTAGAGGAACAGCAGGAGCAGGACGT
>NW_015722321.1:0-288 GCF_001515625.1 Sinocyclocheilus rhinocerous
ACGACTCCTCACCCGCACAAACAAGGACTTTTTAAACTCTGCTGCACTTTGCTTCATGGAAACCTGGCTGAACGGAGCCCTGGACAGCACACTTCATCTAACGGGCTTCCAGCTGTTCAGAGCGGACTGCGTCACTGAGTCGTCGAGGAAAACGAGAGGCGGTGGATTATGTTTTTATATCAATAAATATAATTCCCCACCAGGGAACATGCATGAACACAAACAGGACATGTGTGTTCCCATCAGGACTTATTTAACATTTAACAACGACAAACCTTAGTTCAGTGC
>NW_015722322.1:0-288 GCF_001515625.1 Sinocyclocheilus rhinocerous
TACAGACGTATGAAAAAAGGAAAACCAAAAACAGGAACCATAAAACCATAAGAAAACACACAGCAGCCATCGTCATAATATCTGATGCCACAGATACAGTTATTAAAATTCTTCTAGAAATGGGACTTCTCTCTCTGTGAGCGTCTGCAGCTTTGGTTGGCATCATGCGTTCCAGCAGTGAAGACGATCAGCGGCGGCTGCTGTTGTGCTTCGAATCTAAAAACTGCACCACATCATATTGTTTCTGTAAACTCCCTCCAATTGCTATGATGGTCTTGGGAAGCATTT
>NW_015722323.1:0-288 GCF_001515625.1 Sinocyclocheilus rhinocerous
AAATAACTGTATTTTTATTTTATACTCAATTTATTTTTAAATATAGTATTATCACAGATTATTTTGTTTATTATTTTCTATTATTAAAATACAAAATAAATAAATGCAATAATACTATTATCACTATTAATAATTATTTTGTTTTTATAGTTATATTTAATGAGTCATATGTGCAGTGTGAGTACCAAACCAAATCTCTAGGTGCTCTCATGAGAACCAGACCGAAAAACTGTGCACCCTGAAACACTAGGTGGCGCTTTTAAGGGCAGCCGCATGAAAGTTGAGCTG
>NW_015722324.1:0-288 GCF_001515625.1 Sinocyclocheilus rhinocerous
TAAATTAGTTTGTGAAAAAACTGGATGATGGACCCGACTTGAAGGACTTTAACACTGTTAAGGTAGGTAATAAAGGATGTGATAGAGAGGAGGGAGAAATCAGGAAAAAGCAGGATAAACAAGAGATGAAATGCTTTAAAACATTTCCATGCTGTGAGGAAAAATTGGAGGATTCTGGGAGAAACTGCTTGGAGGAAAGTGTCAAGAGATGCGTTAAGGAGAGGTTTTAATGGATGTGTTACAGGAAAATTCTGGCTCGTTTCCACCGAGCGGTACGGTTCAGTATAG
>NW_015722325.1:0-288 GCF_001515625.1 Sinocyclocheilus rhinocerous
TGAATAGAAACTTCAAAAGAACAGCATTTATTTGAAATAGAAATCGTTTTATAACATTATGCATGTCTTTACTGTAACTTTTGATCAATTTAATGCATTTTAGCTGAATAAAAGTATTAATTTATGTTTTAAAAAAATTGGAACGACTTTTGAAAATTCAATGAAAATAGTTTGTGTTCATTTAGTAAAAAAGTGTGAAAATATGCCTTGATTATTTTTAATCTACTTAATTTACTGTTTAGGTATTAAAGGGGTCATATGATGCGATTTTAAGTTTTCCTTTCTCTT
>NW_015722326.1:0-288 GCF_001515625.1 Sinocyclocheilus rhinocerous
ATAATAATATTGCATTTGTACAATACACAATAAAAATATTAACATTATTTTAACATGCTGTTCAGTATATTAACAATAAGTTTATTAAGCTTTTTCCACAGATATTGTTTGTTTGTTAATTTATTTATAAGTATATAGTCTGTGATATTTTATTGTATAATTTACTATATAATGCTTTTTTGTTTTGGTTTATGTGCCTTAATTTTTGGGGGGCCACTTTGCGTGTGTATGTGTGTGTGCACCAAATGTCCTCGCAAAGGTGGTAAATCATGAAAATCATGTTTGTAT
>NW_015722327.1:0-288 GCF_001515625.1 Sinocyclocheilus rhinocerous
ATAATGTAGCACCATAATGATGGATGGCATACAATGTTATATTGATTAATTTGTAGTTACATCTTTATGTTTATGTTCATTTTAGCTGATGTTTTCAAGGTTATCTCTAGTAATTTTTTGAAAATTCATCTGTCCTGCCCTCCCTCCATGACCATGTATTTAAAAAAAAAAAATCAAAATTGATGATTTTTAATAGGTCTACCAGTACTTTAGAAATTTTCATAAGGATCATTATTTTTTTTTGTACTTTTTCACCAGATTAACACAAAAATATGTTCATTGTGATAT
>NW_015722328.1:0-288 GCF_001515625.1 Sinocyclocheilus rhinocerous
TAAATACACACACAAATGTATGTATATGTATGTATATATCCCTCATTAAGTACACAGTCTATAACTGTGTTTTTGTCCAATTTTAACATTTTTTTTCCCTTCAAACTAAGTTTGTAATCTTGTCATTTCTTTAATAGCTGGTTGGTTTGATTCATAGCTTATACGTCTTTAACAGAGACATAAATAGAAAAAATACTTCTGCAAAAAGTGAGAAGGCACTGTTGCATTTAATTATGGTCATACGCATGCTTTCTGTTTATCCAAATAATATCAACAATAAAAAAAAAA
>NW_015722329.1:0-288 GCF_001515625.1 Sinocyclocheilus rhinocerous
AACCACTTGTCATTGACTGTTTGCATTAGTTGCATCTGCTATATAAATAAATAAGAATGAAACATAAACCTGTTAAAAAAATCTATTTTTTACAAGAAAAATATTCTCTGTATCCACATATATTTGAATGAGTCTGAGGAATGTGGCGGCATTATAATAATATTCTAATATACTGTAATATTATGGCAAATAATGCGTTTTGATACTTTAAGAAAGTGTTATTTCTAAATGTCAGAATTTTCATTTTGGGTGAATTTTCTCTTTTAACATTGTCCTTGTCTAATTAAA
>NW_015722330.1:0-288 GCF_001515625.1 Sinocyclocheilus rhinocerous
GGCAATGTTATAATATATATAATAATATAGAATATATTATTATAATAGCACCATGTCCAAAATAATAGTTTAATTTAATTTAATTTATAAATAAATAAATACTTTGTTCAAAAACATGGTTTTCAAATATAAATAAAAAAAATTATAGCAAATCATAAGCTAAAGCTAGAAAAAATAATAACACAACACAAAAATACCCTAACAATATATCCAACTAATATATGACTGGGCAATGTTATAATATATATAATAATCTAGAATATATTATTATAATGGCACCATGTCCAA
>NW_015722331.1:0-287 GCF_001515625.1 Sinocyclocheilus rhinocerous
AATGACAGAATTTTCATTTTTGGGTGAACTATCCCTTTAATGGCATCATTCACTTTTATTATGTTTTAGAGCAGCTTGAACATTCTGCCTAACATCTCATTTTGTGTTTCACAAAGAAAGTCAAACAGGTTTTAAGCGACATGAGGATAAGTAAATGATGACAGAACTTTAATTTTTGTATAAACTGTTCCGTTAAAGGTATGGTAAGTGGTTTCTGAGAAACTCTATTGGAAGTGGATCTCACCGAGCACCAAAACACACTTGTAGCCAATCACCAGTAAGGGGCG
>NW_015722332.1:0-288 GCF_001515625.1 Sinocyclocheilus rhinocerous
ATCAACAATTCAGTTTTCAAAAGTTAAAATGCTAATTCTTGATATAAGGAATTAAATTTGCACTAGTAACAACAGTAATTTTTGATATCAGGAATTATATATCTACTATAAAAAAATGTGTTTGCATGCACCTCCGGAAAGAAAGGAACCGGTGCAGAACATTGTTGTGAGCCGTGCTCCGGACCAAGAAACCAATCATCCAGCCGCGAGGGCTCAGGACTGGGCAGTTTTTTTACCTCCAGCCTGATACTCACGGCTGTCAGCTTAGGGTTTGCTTCGGCGGCCGCC
>NW_015722333.1:0-288 GCF_001515625.1 Sinocyclocheilus rhinocerous
CATCCAAATGATTTGCAATTTATCTTGGGTTCCTGTTTGGAAGTGTGACTCCATTTGGTAAATATTTATGTTTTGGGGCTTTATTGACACTTCCTTTTATCAACATCACTAATGTGTTCTTTTTATATTTTCAGGCCATCCACATGACTTCATACTTGCCTTCGGTTCCTGTTTGGAAGTGCAATGCCCTTTGGTAAATATTTATTTTTTGGGAGGTAATTTGCTTTCGTTTTCCTTTATAGTCACATCACTAATGTGTATCTTTTTTATTTACAGGTCATCAGGAGA
>NW_015722334.1:0-288 GCF_001515625.1 Sinocyclocheilus rhinocerous
TTTTTTAATCATTTAAAAATAGGAGTTCAAAATAGTCTTTCAAAACTCTCATAGACTCTGCATTTTCTCACTGTGTATAAGAAGCATTTGGTGCATTTTCTGTGATACTGGAGCAGTTTGTCAGTGTCAGCATCTCTGTGATCTTCTGATCTTCAATAGTAACAGTAGCAGAGACTCTTAAACCTGAACAGATTATCAAAAATGTTTATGATCATAAACAATTATATAGCACATAAAAATTTCACTGAAGGAGAACCAACCTCCAGTATATTGTAGCTGGTCAGAAAA
>NW_015722335.1:0-288 GCF_001515625.1 Sinocyclocheilus rhinocerous
AAAAAAAAGTTATCAGAATCTTCTAATAATAATTGAATACAGATCAAGTGGAATTGAATATGAATTTATTGAAAGGCCAATTATTTATGCATTTTCTAATACGATTCAGAGTAACTAGAGTACTTGGACACCACATGCATGACATCAGTTCACAATTACAATCATGGCAATTTAGAAGTATAAAAATATGCGTAACTACAAACAGCTTAGACATTGCCATGAATAACCAAACTAGCACTCAAGTGAAACAATTTCATCAATTAGAAGCATTAAGGTAAATTTAGATAA
>NW_015722336.1:0-288 GCF_001515625.1 Sinocyclocheilus rhinocerous
ATCAGATGCGCTCTCTGCCACTGATCTGTGCTCGTGACGTTTTCTCATATAATTATCATTGGTTGATGGAATGTTTTTTAAAAAATAGTATTTTAGATGGTAATAAGATCAAGACCCTCGTCGACGGCATGATCTATTCTGTCATACAGCGCTCAAAATTGTGAACAAGCCAGTTCCACCATAAAATAACCCCTGAATCGTTTTTTTATTTTATTTTTTTAACTGGTTCATTGAAACTATCCAAATCAGGAAACTAATCAGACTTCTAATCACTTTTAGCGAGCATGA
>NW_015722337.1:0-288 GCF_001515625.1 Sinocyclocheilus rhinocerous
GCTACAAATATACCTCAGCGACTTAAGACTGGTTTTGTGCTCCAGAGTCACATTTGTGTTTAGTTTTAAGTTTTTCACCTAATTAATTTCAGATTTATTTCAGTTTATTTATTTTAATTAACAGAATTAACAGGGGGGGTATGTATGAGGAAGGTATAAAAAAATTTGAAGAACATATTTTATTATTTCAGAGATATACACCTTGTCCATGTCCTGTTTGAAGCTGGCATACACATTGTGGCTCTTAGACACCGTTCCTTGGAATTCATCAAACTTCTCAGAATATAC
>NW_015722338.1:0-288 GCF_001515625.1 Sinocyclocheilus rhinocerous
TTATGAAACGGCTACAATAAACTTGAACGTGAATTTGAAAATGTTGTAAATTATCTGAGATTTCAATTAAAGTGCATAAACTGCACAACTGCCCAGTTGTCTTCATTGAAAATCTACATTTTACAGTATATTGTCACATACAAAAACTCCTAAACTGTTCAGGATGCTGAAGTGGAACTGGTGAAAATCTCAACAGAAATCAGTCATTGTCCAGGGGACCTGGTGTCACTTGGCCGTGATTAACTAGCCTGTGAAAACCAGGCTAGTATTTAACTTCCTATAAAAAAA
>NW_015722339.1:0-288 GCF_001515625.1 Sinocyclocheilus rhinocerous
ATCTTAGCAACTGCATAGCAACACCATGGCAACTGCATAGCAATGTATTTAAAAACAAAACAAAACAAAACTCACATCACCTTATAAACTGGATAGAAACGTCCTGGCAACCACTCTCAACAGCCTAGTTGCATTCTAAAAAAAAACAAAAACAAACAAAAAAAAAACTTCACATTGCCTTTCATACTGGGTAGAAATTCAATTCAATTCAATAATTCAATTCAATTCATGTTCATTCATATTGCACTTTTCATGATACAAATCGTTGCAAAGCAGCTTCACAGAAAA
>NW_015722340.1:0-288 GCF_001515625.1 Sinocyclocheilus rhinocerous
ATAAATCATAAACACATTGACAGGAATACACTCATGGAAGGCTAAACAGCACGTATAAGCTAACAAACACCAGAAGAATCAAAGAAAATATCAGAGAAAACAAACACAAAGGATGACCACAAATCAATGCCTTGTTTTCCAGTGACTACAACGTACTTTTAAATGTTCAAATGATTTACACTACCATTCAGAAGTTTCAGTTTTTAAAAGAAGTCTCTTATGCTCACCAAGGCATTTGATCACATAGTAAAAACAGCAATATTGTGAAATATTACTACAATTTAAAAT
>NW_015722341.1:0-288 GCF_001515625.1 Sinocyclocheilus rhinocerous
ATTTCTCAACGGTGCTGTAAAAATCATGGATGTATTCATGGAAGCTGGTGACATGTGAGCTAAACTCAATGTTAACACAAAAGCACTGATGCTCTGGGATTTGTTTTGTATTCACATTTAATAAGGGATTTTGCACTTCTCAGTGATTTATATTTTGGTTTTTACTTTGCCTACATTTCTTTTTGGTAGAACAGAAACACCAAATCATTCACTGAAATTAATTATTGAAAGTATGTCATTTGCAACCCATTGTATTTTTTTTTTTAAGTGACATTTCCGAGTTATTAC
>NW_015722342.1:0-288 GCF_001515625.1 Sinocyclocheilus rhinocerous
GAGGCTCGCTTCGGACAGAAAACGTCACTGAAGTGGGCATATTCCTTTGGAATGTCGATGGAACGATTGTCTAGGGGGCTCTCTATGGATGTGGAGTTGACTGGGATCGTTGGAATCGACGAGATGGGTCTTGGGAGGCTAGGAAAACATCCAGGAAAGCATTCATTGCCCCACTTCAGGACTTCTCCAGTTGACCACAAGATGGAGGGGTTGTGGGAAATGAGCCAGGGGCGCCCTAGGACAATCCCAGCGGTGGATTCCTCCAGAACCAACAGACAAATGTTTTCC
>NW_015722343.1:0-288 GCF_001515625.1 Sinocyclocheilus rhinocerous
TAGGCTTATATGAATCCGTATCCTATGGCTCCCTCTAGTGGGCAACATCAATATCACAGCCTTTATCTTTAAATTGAAATAGCTGACTGTTTAGAGCAGGGTTTCTCACCTCCAGCCCAAGAGGCCCACTTTCCTGCTTTCTGTATTATCTGTACTTTCTTCTCTGTGTCTTTTTGATCAGAAGTTACAATGTTAGTGTTCATGCATTATAACCAATTAGAGAAACTATAATTTATTTAGTCAGATTTTCATCCCAATGATGTTCATCTTGATTTAACTTTATTGTTA
>NW_015722344.1:0-288 GCF_001515625.1 Sinocyclocheilus rhinocerous
GAACAAAATACTGAAATGTGCCATTATTTTAATTATATTGCACTCTTAAGTCATCTGAAAATGTTTTTGTAAATCATGAAACGATCATATCATTAGTAAATGATTAATAATTATTTGATTTATTATAAATCACAAATTTTCACAATTTTGTTTCTCTAACAAAGTGTATATGTGACCTGTGCTGGCAAAATTTTCAAAATTTAGTTATTTTTATGTTCACATTTTCCATTAAAAGACCTTCAGAATGATGCATGATTTGTTGGAATCGGACGAAAAATGACTGAGCTA
>NW_015722345.1:0-288 GCF_001515625.1 Sinocyclocheilus rhinocerous
TTAATTTTCGTAGGGGAAGTTGTGAAAATTAGCTAGCCAGCTTACATAACATTTCACAGTTACAGTAATTGTGTATTTTGTCAGCATATTTAGGCTAATAAAATTCAAAAAGCTAAGGAATCATATGAACAGGATGTTAAAATAAACAAAATCACACCTTTCAGAGCAGACATTGATAAACATATCACAGCCAGGTTCATCACTTGTTGCAGTTCCCTCAAACATTCTGTTGTGGGCTGCCGACAGAATGAGAGTCCAACAGCTGATAAAAACATCACAATAATCCAC
>NW_015722346.1:0-288 GCF_001515625.1 Sinocyclocheilus rhinocerous
CCAGAGAGGTCTGAATCAGTTTCTTAATGTCCTATTTAAATTATTTATTTGAAATGAGTCAGTTCTTTTGAATCAGCTTTTTAAAATTGGTTTCTGTAAATCATTCCTTTTGAAATTCTTCTCAATGAATCAGTCGAACCAATTCACGAAGGATGGCCTGAATAATTTTTTGTTTTAAACTGTGATTTGTGAGTCAATCATTCTTTTGATTTGGTTCTTTCTTTTGATGATGTTCTATTGAATTGGTTCTTTTAAATCAGTCATTTGGCTTTTTTTAATCTGTAAATA
>NW_015722347.1:0-288 GCF_001515625.1 Sinocyclocheilus rhinocerous
ATTTTCAAAAATCAAGATTTTTCATTGTCATTCCAATTAATCTCAATCCAACTGCAATTGGGTTATTTTGATTAGGTTAAAAAATCATTACAAAATACAGCTAACTAACACAATAAAACACAATAAAGCATGGTAACATAATAAAAAAAATATGATTTTTGAAAATGGTAAAAAAAAAAACTGAGTTATCGCTTCGCTTACTGACGTAACCTCTGTTCCCTGAGATAAGGGAACGAGCGTTGCGTATGGGGTAAACTCCTGTTTACTCTGTTACTGAAGCCTGATTTG
>NW_015722348.1:0-288 GCF_001515625.1 Sinocyclocheilus rhinocerous
ATTGTTATACGGTAGGGGGCGCTATTACACATCTTCTGTACAGAACTTCCAGAAAAACACAAGTGAAGAAGAAACAAATAGTACTAAAACAGGTATTATCAGGCTTAAGTAGTACATCTCCAGGAAAGGATGAAATATGTAATGAGACGATAAAAATGTATCAGATATCTCATTGAACATCATACTACATCTATTTAACAAAGTATGAGAATCAGGAAAGTGAGCTTCTTCCTGGAAACATGGAGTAATTGTTCCTATAGCTAAGCCTGGAAAAGATCATTCTGTTGC
>NW_015722349.1:0-288 GCF_001515625.1 Sinocyclocheilus rhinocerous
TGCTGTCAAATGATTAATCGCGATTAATTGCATTCAAAATAAAAGTCTTTGTTTACATAATATATGTGTGTATACTGTTTATATTAATTATGTATATATAAATGCAAACACATGCATGTATATATTAAAGAAAATATGTTATGTTTATATATTAAATATACTTATATATAATATTAAATATAAGAATATTAATATATAAATGCATATACATGTAAATATTTTCAAAATACATACATGCATGTGTTTTGTATTTATATATACATAATAAATATACACAGTACACATACA
>NW_015722350.1:0-288 GCF_001515625.1 Sinocyclocheilus rhinocerous
ATTGTAATTTTAATTTAATAATAAAAGTAACTTCATAATAATAATTGGCCTAATAAAAATAAGAATGTAAAAGGCCTACATTATTGCCAAATCCTCTTAATATTGCCAATATTTGTTTTGTTTTTGTCAATATCTCTGGCTATCGTCGATACAAAATCATCGTCTTTCGACACACCCCAGCAAGGGGAGGTTATTGCCGGCCCGTCCGCTATGCCACTGTGCAGACAGCACGTTGCCTATTACGTTGTTTGGGCTGTCTTGTTGAGTGCAGTGGCACTGAGAACATTA
>NW_015722351.1:0-288 GCF_001515625.1 Sinocyclocheilus rhinocerous
AGGCCTTTAGGCTGCTTTAAATAGATTTATTTATGTAGTTAAATAAAATTTATCCATTCTTCTTTTATAGAGATAGTTCACCCAAAAATTTAAATTTGCTGTTAGGATATCTAGGATGTAGTTGACTACACAATGACGTAATGTTATATTATTAAAACACTCAATAATATGAAATGTGGATGTTTTGTATGTCTAAAGCATATAAAGTGAATGAAATAGTCTTCATCAACTCAACTTTATACATAAACCAAGAAAAACCATACAAACTTTAATTTCTCCCCTTCATTC
>NW_015722352.1:0-288 GCF_001515625.1 Sinocyclocheilus rhinocerous
ATGTGTCATAACATGGAAACACAGGAAAACAACTTCATTTCCAAGAACTGGAACACCTTTGGAGCCATAGACTGGATAATGAACATATTGCTTTTCCTCAGAATGCCTCAATTTAAATACACAGCCATGTTAATTTCTTAAAAGTGTATCAGTTCATTGATTTCCTTTCTTGTTTTTGCCACATTTGTTTCGTGTCTGCTTGTCTATGTTTGCATGTTTCATTTTTTCACAGCATATGGCCTGATATTAAAAAATAATAATGGCTCATTATGTGGTTCAACTGACAAA
>NW_015722353.1:0-288 GCF_001515625.1 Sinocyclocheilus rhinocerous
CCTCAGATTCCAGATTTTCAAATATTGTCCGATCATAACAAACCACACATCAATGGAAAGCTATGTATATGTATAAATCTCAATTTTGAAAAAATGAGTGGTTTTGTGCTCCAGGGTCACATTTTACAAAATGTATCTTTGACACCTGATGGTGCTCCGCACATAACCAGGTCAAAAATGACCCGGATATTAAAAACATAAAGCCAAAAACCAGATGATGTGTATTTACAGGGTTTCAACGCGTTAGCAAAGTTTCAATCCCTTACTAAAAATGATGCATTCTTTTAG
>NW_015722354.1:0-288 GCF_001515625.1 Sinocyclocheilus rhinocerous
ATGGTGTAATCCATGTCCGCCATGTCCGTAATCCATCTGGGCAGAATCGATAACTATCCCCAGAAAGACTACTCGCTGGCTGGGAGACAAACAGTTCTTGGCTAAATTGATTTTCAACCCAAGCTGCTCCAGGTGGCTGAGCAACAGTGACCTGTGAGCAATGAGTTCTGGTTCTGATCTGGCTAAAACCAGACAATCGTCGAGGTAATTCAAAATGTGGATTCCCATCTGCCTCAGAGGGGAAAGAGTCATGTGTTCATGCACTTCGTTAAAGTGCGTTGGGCCAGA
>NW_015722355.1:0-288 GCF_001515625.1 Sinocyclocheilus rhinocerous
ATGTCAGCATTGGCTACCAGAAATCGCTTACCCCACCTTTAATATCAATCAAACAACAAAAGACAAAGACTACCCCTTACTGCTCCAGACTGAAGGACTTTTTGTAGCTTTAATAAGTAACAAATGAAGTTTCTTGAACTCTCACAGTGAAGATTATGCTGTTTTTTTTATTTTTTTGATTATTCATATATTTTGCTATCTTTAAATAAATAATTTATTAAAAGTTTTGGTCATATGGCCCAATTATAATCGTGTTAAATAATCGTGATTACAATATTGACCAAAATA
>NW_015722356.1:0-288 GCF_001515625.1 Sinocyclocheilus rhinocerous
AGAAGAAATACGAGCGTAATGGTAGACCAACAACAAATCAGAGATACAACGGCGTATTATGTTTATGGAGATGAGAACTAAAAAACTGCCCCGGAGCAGCTATCAGCGTGGACTGTAGGTATTGCTCACGTTATCATTGCAGAGCGCATATTGAGACCGTAAGTAGCCTAACCTCTCCGCTCGGATTGCAGGTGGATTTCCCTTACTATATGAGTGAGAGAGAGCAGCGCGTCCAGTTTTATGTAGGGTTGGGTATCGTTTGGGTTTTTTTTCGATACCGGTGCCAAA
>NW_015722357.1:0-288 GCF_001515625.1 Sinocyclocheilus rhinocerous
AGAACCGCACGGCAAACACCTGCTGCAGGAGCGAATCTGGGATATCTGACAGAAAATAAGGAAAGAGAGAAATTATATTAATCCTATTTTAGGAACATAATGTGTAATAATCACATTTCTCACCACATTCTCATAACCATATCATGTTTTGAATGAATTTAAGTTTGTATATATTTATGTTTGTGTGTGTGTGTGTATATACTGTATATATATCTATATATATATATATATATGTATATTCATTCCTAAATATAGTTATATTACATTACTGTTTAATATAATATACTA
>NW_015722358.1:0-288 GCF_001515625.1 Sinocyclocheilus rhinocerous
TCCACAAGTAATCCACACCACTCCAGTCCACCAGTTAACATCTTGAGAAGTGAAAAGCTGCGTTTATAGGAAACAAATCCGTTGTTTTAACTTCAAACCATTGTTTCTGGCCAAAATAATCCATAATAACGCTTCCTCCAGTGAGAAAGTCCATTCCCCGTTGTCCTCTAACATCAAAATCCACCCACATATTTGTTTAGAACTGTTTTGGATTGTAAACGGAGCAGATTTCTCTCCTGATTCAGATGAGACAACTTTTTCATTGGAGAAAGCAATATTATGGATAGA
>NW_015722359.1:0-288 GCF_001515625.1 Sinocyclocheilus rhinocerous
AGATTTCAGAACACATTTTTAGATGAAATGCTTCAGTTCTGCTGACCCAGTTTAACTCATTAAAATACAACAGCTTAATATACTATCTATCATGTATAAGGTCCATAATGATGTTTTAAATTCAAGATAATAGAGCTTTTAAGGGTCACAGTTCTTTTTAGAGAATTCATGCAGTAGATTGCAATTTTTATTGCGAATACAACACTGCCCTCTAGTGTTCATTAATTTAGTGACATGATCATGAGCGGAGCGTGAAGATGTGGCATATGACTTACAATTGAAGATTTA
>NW_015722360.1:0-288 GCF_001515625.1 Sinocyclocheilus rhinocerous
CTCATACTGTATCGCTAGACGCTTATGGGGAACCAATACAATCCCGCCGTGCCATGAAAGAGGAATGACTGACACGAACTGGCCTTGAGCATAAAAGGCTCAGAGGGACCAATTATAAACAGGGCGAGCCCTGCAGTGGCAAGAGGCTGAACTCTGAGGTCAGCCCAGTCTTGGATAATCGTTCCAACGGTTTCATACAGCCTCATCTCTACTGAAACGGCCAAGAGCGTACCTGAAAAATTACTTAGGCAGGTGCGCATCCATTTAAGCAGATAGAATCCGAGCCTG
>NW_015722361.1:0-288 GCF_001515625.1 Sinocyclocheilus rhinocerous
ACACAAAATAATGTACTTTTTAGCAACGTCATATGACCCCTTTAAATTTTTCCAAACCTGTATGTTTCTTTTTATCTGTTAAACATAAGGTATTTTGAAAAATGTTAGTAACATTTTAGTAAAAATGTTAGTAACCAAACAGTTGTTGGTCCCCCTTGACTTCCATTGTATGGAAAACATACTATGGAAGTCAATGGGGACCAACAACTGTTTGGTTACTAACATTCATCAAAACAACCTATTCTGTGTTCAACAGAACAAAGAAATTCATTGATGGTGAGTAAATGA
>NW_015722362.1:0-288 GCF_001515625.1 Sinocyclocheilus rhinocerous
AGAGAAGCGTCAGTAAGCAACCAGTTGTGACCACGGTCATTTGACTGCTTTAATTGGGATAAACCCACCTAAAACTCCAATCAAGAATAGAGTCATATGAATACATTCATAATAATAAATTTATGTATTTCCTTGCAGCAAGAGTGAACGTGTTATACTCGCAGCCCCGCAGCAACTGGCTGCCTGGCAGCTGGCAGTACACTATCGGAAACATTGATTTATGGCAGATTTATGTGTTTTGCTCCATTTGGGCACTTTATTTGTAATAAGCCTCTATAAAATGTCGAC
>NW_015722363.1:0-288 GCF_001515625.1 Sinocyclocheilus rhinocerous
CAGACAAGATACTTCTAGCTTGTCTGCTTATGGCCTGCTCAAACATCTCCTGTGGATTCAGAGGAGCGGGAGTACCCATAATTTTACACGCTGTCCTAACTAAGCTGGAGATCTGTGCTTTAGATTTAACTGTTAAATTACCAAACCAGCTAGTCATGCCATACCTAAAGATCGATTCAATCACTGCTCTGTAGAAAATCAAAATAATATGTTTACAAACGCCAAATAGTCTAAGTCTATGCGAAAAATGAAGGCGCTGGTGGATTCTGGTACAGACACTTGTCACCT
>NW_015722364.1:0-288 GCF_001515625.1 Sinocyclocheilus rhinocerous
AGAGTTCATGAGTGGACACCACCTCTGGAGGTTCTGCAGCGGACGCCCCCCCTGGAGGCACTGGAGCAGATTCGTGGACAGGAGAGGCCTCGGAGGCCGATTCGTGGACGGGAGAGGCCTCGGGCGCAGTGTGCAGCCCAGACGCTCAAAATGGCAACTGCCATTATGGGCAGTGCAGTAGACAGTGGGATGCCTGGCGGGCTTGAGAGCGGAGGGACCGCTGGAATGTCAGCCGCTCGCACCGACATCAGTGGTGGGTCCATCACACTAGCAATCAGTCTTTTCAGT
>NW_015722365.1:0-288 GCF_001515625.1 Sinocyclocheilus rhinocerous
AGGACAGCCTTAAAACATCATCAAGAGAAAATAGAAATAGATAAAGAGAAAATTGTCATTTTGCGGTGAACTATGCATTTGAACAAATTTGACAACCTCTTGGCAATCCCCGTTACAATTTTTTTGTGGTGTTCCAACAGCTGTTGACAAAAGTGTTGGATAATGAAAAATTTCAGTTAGCCGAACGGGTCATTTGAAGGAATGCCATTCAGCCTGCTGTCCACTACAAATGCAACCTTTATGGCAACATAACTATTTTTTATTATATAGCAACCCATTGTTGTAACT
>NW_015722366.1:0-287 GCF_001515625.1 Sinocyclocheilus rhinocerous
AAAAAAAAAAAAAAAAAAAAAAAAAAAAAAAAACGAGGGGCAAGGCATTCCCAGCATGCCTACGTTTGATCTGCGTTACCGCCAGATTGCTTAACACTGCGCTGCTCTACTGTTAAACAGTTCAAGTCTATTTTGAGGAGGATCGATTATATTTTCCTGAGAAAATTGTATGCAGTTGGAACCACAGTGTAGCTTGAGGCTGAATATTATGCAAAGAGGCAGTAACCCAACAAAAGAGGGGGTTTTTTTCTTGTTTGAAGGGTCAGGTTGGGGAGCTCTCTGATGGA
>NW_015722367.1:0-288 GCF_001515625.1 Sinocyclocheilus rhinocerous
AAAACATAGTTATGTATATTATATTGCATTTCTGTCAATAGATCTGTGTAAATAATACACATTGCACCTTTACAATACTCCCATAAGAGTCACATAATAGGCTACATCATTTGTAAAAATAAATATTAAATGGGACCTATTTCTTTCTTTATTTGCACATTTTAAAATAAAAAGTAGGAAATGATCTTCCCAACTGTCACGACACGGTGTGTGGAGGACGACGAGGACGACAAGGATTCCAAGAATGACTTTTAATGTAGACACAACAAGGCAGATTCAGGTAGGTGA
>NW_015722368.1:0-288 GCF_001515625.1 Sinocyclocheilus rhinocerous
GTCAATATCTATTAAACAGGTTTGCTAGTTATCTCATGATTCATTTCAATGACTCTTGGAAAGTCATGTCAGACTCTGAAGCTGACTTTAAAACAACTAGATTGTATAAACATTAACTTTTCACCCACATAAGCATGTCTCACTCTGCATAAGAAGGTAAGTATTTGCAGAAGCTGCTCAGACTTTTTGTGTGTTTAACCATTTCTGCAACCTGTGTCAATTATTTGAAGTTTTAAAGAAATAGTTCACCCAAGCATTTTTGGGTGAACTATTCCTTTAATATAATAA
>NW_015722369.1:0-288 GCF_001515625.1 Sinocyclocheilus rhinocerous
ATAACATCATCAGTAATAATAAATAACAAATATATAAAGAATTTATATACAGTATATATATATATATATATATATAAGAGACATAATCATAGTAGTATTAACTTAAAATTAAAGAAATTGATTAGTTTCTGTAAACTGAATAACAAACAACTTTGGGGGGCAGTCGTGGTTAATGGTTAGAGAGTCGGACTTGTAACGCGAAGATCGCTGGTTCGAGTCTCAGGTCCCGCAGGGATTGTAGGCGGGGGGAGTGAATAACCAGCGCTCTCTCCCACCTTCAATACCACG
>NW_015722370.1:0-288 GCF_001515625.1 Sinocyclocheilus rhinocerous
AGGCGAGCACTGCCACTTTGGGAAGACCAGAGGCGAGCTCCACCGCCTTGGAGGAAGTGCGAGCGGACACCGCTGCTTCGGGAGCCTTGAGAGCAGACACCGCTGCCTCGGGGGAACTGTGAGCGGACACCGCCGCTTCAGGAGCTTTGTGAGCGGACACCGCCACTTCGGGGGAACTGTGAGCGGTCACCGCCACTTCGGGAGATTTGTGAGTGGACACCGCCGCTTCGGGGGAACTGTGAGCGGATGCCGCCGCTTCGGGAGATTTGTGAGCGGACACCGCCCCCT
>NW_015722371.1:0-288 GCF_001515625.1 Sinocyclocheilus rhinocerous
AGGGGTATCGACGCATGAACAAGAATGATGGGTGAATGTTTAAAAAATATTTATTTATTTAAAAAAAGTCATGACAGTACCAAAATACAACCATGTCAAAACTCTCATTGTACGTTCTGTTTGTTTTTAATGTGTTTTGCAATAGATAACGTACACTATGAACGTATTTCTGGTATTTTCGTTAGGTAGTAAATAAATAAATATTTGAAAGCTATTATTATATTATATTATATTATAGGCCTACTATCCACTTACACAATACGTTATCAAGTTTCAGAACATTTTATC
>NW_015722372.1:0-288 GCF_001515625.1 Sinocyclocheilus rhinocerous
AGGACATGAACCAGACAGACAGTAACTTTGGGTTCTATAAATGGAAATCTGCCAGACAGTATGAGATATTTTAAGTGTGACTCCTGCTATTCGGTTATCAAGTTATGAAGTTGATAGACTGATTTTTATTGAGGGCGCACCTTTTTAAATCAAACAATTCACATTTAAACGGAGGCCAGTGCAAGCTTGTTATAAGAGGATAACCCAAGGCTGAACACACAATCGTAGAAAACAAAGGAAAAGGTGATTCCCTTTCGTGGAACTTCGAACTGCGTCCTCTAGGGGTCG
>NW_015722373.1:0-288 GCF_001515625.1 Sinocyclocheilus rhinocerous
CAAATCTATAAACCATTGTTGTAACGAACGTAACCTCTTAAATTTGAGATTTTATCACAAGTTAAAAGTGTAGAATTGAAAAAAAAAAACATTTGTCTTGGGTGAGATTGTACAAAGATGCCAAAATATGCTTACAGACAAATCTGACCAATAACTCAAATAACTCAAAAAAGTAAAATGGAACCAAATGATGCCAAACAGGTAAGAATAAACAATAAACCTAACAAGTAGCATGTTTCAGACTTTTTTTTTTTACATTTTCATCAAGAAATCTTGCAGTAGGACTTT
>NW_015722374.1:0-287 GCF_001515625.1 Sinocyclocheilus rhinocerous
AATGTTCTTTTTAGCAGCATCATATGACCCCTTTAACATATACCCTGGAGAGTGAAGATGCTTGGGTTGGGGTGCTGAAGTGTTGTGGGGGGATAAAGAAATAATATATGTGACCCTGGACCATGAAACCAGTAATAAGGGTCAATTTTTCTAAATTGAGAATTATACTAGGGATGTCAACGATTAATTGATGATCGATTAATTGTCGCTAAGAGGTGCAATCGATTAAAGCTATCATGGTTGATTAAGTCGTTTAATTTTGGGCTGCGTGCGGCTCATGCGCAAAA
>NW_015722375.1:0-288 GCF_001515625.1 Sinocyclocheilus rhinocerous
CCTTTTTTTCTGAGAGTGCAGTTCCAATCCTGTATTTTCTTTCTTCTGTGAAAAACAAAAATGTTGGGCTATTACATAAACGAGTGGATGGTAATGTATACTTCCAAGCTCCAAAAAGAAAAAAACAAAACAAAAAACAAACAAACAGGCATAAATATATTATAAACGTGATCCATGATTACCTTGTCTTGTGTGGCCATCTAAAAACAATACCTAAAAGGTGTCCAACATATACATATACACACAAACACACATATATACACACATACATATATATATATATATATA
>NW_015722376.1:0-288 GCF_001515625.1 Sinocyclocheilus rhinocerous
GGCCTTGTCACGCCGTAGTGAACTGTAAACCGCAAAGTTTTTCATGGCGTTAAACTAAGAAACCAATACAGATGTCTCCATGGTTTTGTTAGTTCTTTCTGTTTGAATTTGTTTACAGCAGTTTCGCCATTCTTATTTTCCCATCTAATCGTAATTGTTAGGCCTTGTGCTTTGTTTCCTAGTTTTTGCTGTCACATTAGAGGTCTCTTCTTCCATATACGCAATATTTCTGTGAATTTGCTTGATTTAATAAAATATCACTTTAATCCGTCCTCTTCATTTGAGACA
>NW_015722377.1:0-288 GCF_001515625.1 Sinocyclocheilus rhinocerous
TTTTTTTTGTCTATTAAACAGAGAGAAAACAAGGAGTCTGGAACTGCAGGAATCACAGCAGATCAATATCCACAGCAGGAAAAAACTGAAAAAGGAAAAATAGAGCATCTGTTTCACAGACTTCATCTTGAATACAGGCATGATCATAAACTGAGAGCTGCAGATGTTCTTCAGTTAACTGCACATTCATTACAGTCCCATGAGTCTTGTGCTGAAGAAGAGCTGATTCAGACTTTCATACAGAAACTACTGATGATGAACTACAGAGCAAGATACATTCAAACTGAA
>NW_015722378.1:0-288 GCF_001515625.1 Sinocyclocheilus rhinocerous
TTTCCTTACATCAAAACAATTGCTTGTCCGAGTGCCATAAATATTCTTTTTCCAAAATTTGCGTGCTCGTAACTCAAGAAGATATCTGAATATGATTTTAGATTCTGGTTCTTAATAAATTATTTTTTTCTGGAATATTCATTTTCAAGGTCCTTTGTGGTTAAATCCTAGAGATATAGGGATCTCAATGTGGCTCCATGTCCAGTTTGTTGAATAATACCCATTTTCAGTGGTCGAAAAAACCAAATGTGATTTTTGTGTTTATTCAGTCATAGTACTCCATAGTAG
>NW_015722379.1:0-288 GCF_001515625.1 Sinocyclocheilus rhinocerous
TTTCCTTACATCAAAACAATTGCTTGTCCGAGTGCCATAAATATTATTTTTCCAAAATTTGCGTGCTCGTAACTCAAGAAGATATCTGAATATGATTTTAGATTCTGGTTCTTAATAAATGATTTTTTTCTGGAATATTCATTTTCAAGGTCCTTTGTGGTTAAATCCTAGAGATATAGGGATCTCAATGCGGCTCCATGTCCAGTTTGTTGAATAATACCCATTTTCAGTGGTCGAAAAAAACAAATGTGATTTTTGTGTTTATTCAGTCATAGTACTCCATAGTAG
>NW_015722380.1:0-288 GCF_001515625.1 Sinocyclocheilus rhinocerous
CACATATAGTAATATCTCATAAACAAAAACTAAAAAAAATTGACAAAAGCACAAAACAAAATTTTAACTAGAATTAAATTGAAACCGGAAAGTATCAATTAAAAACTACTTCAGAATATAAACAAATCTATAATAGTAAATAAACACTGCTATGAGACACAATGAGACACTCACTCCTGGAGAACTCGTCCTGTGCTGCAACCGTCCCCTCCATCAGCTTGGGTTTAATGAGTCGCGTGCAAAGACCATCAGCATCTTTGGTGTAATGCTGCAAACACACACACACGC
>NW_015722381.1:0-288 GCF_001515625.1 Sinocyclocheilus rhinocerous
AAATATCAGTCAGAGCAAACAGCCGCTCTCTGCGGCGCTGTAAAATCTCACTTCACCGGAAAGTGGACGGAAGATCAGCGGGCCATTAATGCGCTGGAGGGAAATGAAGGAGTGTGTGGCTGATATTAATGCATTACAGCAGAGCTAACACACACACACACACACACACACTCTCTGAGACTTAAAAAAACTAATATTGACTATATTTGTGAGGTTTTAATAGAAAAAGTACTTATTTTTATTTACAGTATAATTTAAGCATGTTAAGAAGTATAATATGAATATGAA
>NW_015722382.1:0-288 GCF_001515625.1 Sinocyclocheilus rhinocerous
CACATGTGAACGGCTTCTCTCCAGTATGAATTCTGGTGTGATCTATAAGACTTTTTTTGTACGGGAATGTTTTTCCACACTGAGGGCAAGTGAAGTTTTTGTTGGCTCTTCTTCTCAGTACTAATTCTGAGCAACTCAAAGATTTTTCTCCATGTTTGACATGATCATTCTCCTCCCCTTTATTTAGTTCTTCACTCTCTTCCATCATTTCTAAAATGAAAGTGAAAAAGTTGCATTTTAAGCAAGCTATTTCATTCATAGTCCTATAAATGTTACTGTACTTAAAGG
>NW_015722383.1:0-288 GCF_001515625.1 Sinocyclocheilus rhinocerous
CACTCTATCTCTCTCACACACACACACACACCTCTAGCAGCAGCTGGCACTCAGGGACACCGCTGGCTGTCGTGTCGCACTCTTTCCCGTTCAGGTGTTTCTCACGAGGGTTTTCCTGAGCAGCTGCAGAAACAGGAAAGAATAGAGTGAAATACTTCATACATTCATTCACATTACATCTGACTTCTTATAAGTGACTGGCATGAATTTTCTATTGTGTGAGCAGTGGACTTCAGCTCTATTCTCTTCCTCTTTTTCAACAACATTATTCAAATCGTAACATAAGAG
>NW_015722384.1:0-288 GCF_001515625.1 Sinocyclocheilus rhinocerous
CACTAAAAATAAGTTATTCCTTAACTTTTCTCAGATTAGTGATTTAAATGTAATATGCAAGTCAGTACATTGCCTACAGATGTGCCTACTGTTAAACACATGTCGTCACTGTGAATACGGATAAATACAGATATTGTAGCAGTGTGTTTTATTGTAACGCTCGTACTGCAGGAGGCTTTCAATAGCTCAATGAAGGGCTGTCTCCTACGCATGAGGTGTTCTAAATATGACACATGATGAGTCTGGCTGTTAGCATGGACAGAGGAAAGGCTATACTGAAACAGTATC
>NW_015722385.1:0-288 GCF_001515625.1 Sinocyclocheilus rhinocerous
CACTTTCAGTCATATTTCACACCCCAAAGTTTCATAAGTCCTGAATAAGGAATGTATTAGCACTTTCTCTCATAAAGGCTTCTGTGCGCCTCTCCCTCTTTGGCAATGCACAGCTGCTGGTTGTCGTCCTCCTACATTCCAGTCTGTGATATCGTCATGATTCTCCCAGACAACTACCAGATATGATCCTGTGGAATGCAGGTGCTTGTCAAGCGTCCGGCACTGCAGTGGTGAATTGTGGTGGTTAAAGGGCCCCTGAAGGGCCACGGCTCGCAGCAACACTTGACC
>NW_015722386.1:0-288 GCF_001515625.1 Sinocyclocheilus rhinocerous
CACTTCACGTGATTTAGTTCTTTTTTCCACTTGCTGCAGTGAAGCTGTGACGAAATATTATTCTTGTAAACAGTTTCCAGCATTTCAGTAATAAAAGTGTCCATATTTAAAATATGTGCACATTATCATGAAGTTATTGTACAGTTGGCAGTGATTTATGAAACGACTTTTGGATTGATCCATTCCCATAAACTCCACACGACCTTAATGTTTGTCAAAAACAATTTGAACAGGAATTTTTATGCAGATGGTGGGAGAAAAACACCAAAATTCTTGATTCGGACGGCA
>NW_015722387.1:0-288 GCF_001515625.1 Sinocyclocheilus rhinocerous
CAGCAGGTATTTTCAGCTATCAAGACGACATGGGAGGAGAAACGCTAGCGAGAGAAGAAAAAAGAGAAGGTGGGGAGAGAGAGGAAAAGGATAATGGCAGATAAAGACGGGGTTTTGTATGGACGACTTGCCTTTCGCAAGGCTGCAGATCAAACTGAGACAAAAGGAGAACTGGGTGTATGAGAGAAACTTGGACACAGAGAGAGGGAAAAAGCGGGCGAAAGAGAGTCTAAGAGTGTGTTTAAGTGCTTCTCAGAGTGTTAATGAATTGGGGTGTAATCCATCACA
>NW_015722388.1:0-288 GCF_001515625.1 Sinocyclocheilus rhinocerous
CAGTTGGAGGCCCTGCTGGAGGACGCTGAGCCACGGACCCTGAGAATGATGGAGGAGCTTAAAAACCAGCTGCTGGAGCGGCCCCACTCCCCAATGGACACTTCAGATCTGACCTTCACCGACACGCCGCCTTCCGCCCTCCCTCTACAAGATGCAGGTCTCGACAACATGGAATGGTTGGACCTTACGATTCCAGGACCTGCTGGTATCTGCTCACCGACTGCAGTCTTTTCATCTGATTTCTTGGACTCCACTGATTTACAGTTACACTGGGACTGAGCTCACAAA
>NW_015722389.1:0-288 GCF_001515625.1 Sinocyclocheilus rhinocerous
TGCAGTTGCAATATGGTTGGAGGTTGTGTAGAATATTGTAAATCATGGACATTTAAGTTCTGAGGAAATCTTCAAAGCTTTCAGAGAATATCTGTGAGCACAGATTCCATGCAGGAAACTAATCAGTCATCAGTTTTGTGAGCAGTAGGGGCTGCGGTGGGAAGCTTTTCTGGTCTTTTGAGCATGGCTGCAGAATATTCCGCTAAATTCATCATAATTTGATAGTATAAGGGTTCGGTATATGCTCTGCTCATAAATGGTGCAGTTTACAGTCAGACCCTTATAAAA
>NW_015722390.1:0-288 GCF_001515625.1 Sinocyclocheilus rhinocerous
CATTCCAATTAATCTCAATCAAACTGCAGTTGTGTTATTTTGATTTGGTTAAAAAATAACAAAAAAATACTGCTAACTAACACAAAACACAAAAAAACTTAACATAATAAAAAAAACATGATTTTTCAAAATTTAAAAAAAATGAGTTTTTAAATATACACTAAAAACATTAAACATTCTTACTGTTCAAAAACTTTGCTTTTATTGGATCCAAAGTACAGCAAAATAACAGCATAAAATAAATCTTTTCTATTTTAATATATTTTAATTAAATTTATTCCTGTGATT
>NW_015722391.1:0-288 GCF_001515625.1 Sinocyclocheilus rhinocerous
CCATATACAACCTTTAGCCATACAGACACATAATACATACATAACTCAAATATCAATATAGTTTTAAGCACACAAGACATAATCATGAAAGACCAACCAGATATACATTCGTTTCACTGCAACTGTATGGACCCTTCTACTGACCTCAAGGAAACATGGACCGGTCTATTCAGGTGACACAAATACCGAGTTTAAATACCTCAAGGTTTGTACAGCACAGATTTGGCAACTGATGTTTCACTTCTAGTAAGTATATCTGTTAATCTGTATGAACTTCTATCAAATAAA
>NW_015722392.1:0-288 GCF_001515625.1 Sinocyclocheilus rhinocerous
CAAAGTATTTTTAAAGCTCTTCATATTATTTCATTGAAACACAGCTGTGATCAATAACAACCTATATTACAGTTTCCCACTAATGACTTCAGTGAAACTGGCTACTATATGACAAAAAATACATTATCAAAAAAACAGCCAATAATAACACAGTTTCAAATGGTTTTTCTTGCCATAACAAATGTGTTTCATGAATATAGTTACAACAACCAGATGAGAGGTCAAGGATCAAGAGCCCAACTAAAGCAAACACTTATCTCCACAACGGTGAGTTCAAATTGTATTATT
>NW_015722393.1:0-286 GCF_001515625.1 Sinocyclocheilus rhinocerous
ATATATATATACAGTATATATATATATATATATATATATATATTTGCTTCACAGCACAACTCCTCAGTCCTTCTACACACACACACAATGCGGTCTCTAAAGACAAAGAAACCTGAAGGTGTGTCAGTTTAACATCTATTTTTAACGCCTCAGGTGCACGTAATACAATGAGTCACCCACTGAGGTTATTTAAGCCAGTTCTTGGCGTGTTTGACATTCGTACTTCACAAAAGGTCGAACAAGGAATGTTCTCATATGCATTATTGAAACACAGCATCGAGAGTAG
>NW_015722394.1:0-288 GCF_001515625.1 Sinocyclocheilus rhinocerous
CCAGGAGCTCAGTGATGCCTGGTCCAGATCTGGGAGGAAATACCCAGGATACCATCCGTCGTCTCATTAGGAGCATGCATGCATACAAGCACATGGGGGCCATACAAGCTACTGAGTACCATTTAGTTTTTTGGGTCGACGTAGTTCATACGTAGTTCTGGGTTTTTTAGCTTGTTTGCTGTACAGCTTGTCACACAGCAGCCTTTAGACATTGTTGTTTTTTTATTATAAGTCAGAAATGACAGGAGGCAGCTTCCCGCAATACAAAGTCAATGGAGAGGGTTGGAT
>NW_015722395.1:0-288 GCF_001515625.1 Sinocyclocheilus rhinocerous
ACAGACTGGTGACGTTAAGCAGCAGTGTTTCAGATCACAGTATTTTACTTCATCCTTCAGTACAGTGTGAGTCATTATTTATTTATTTATAATTTTTGGGCCATTGTTTGCTTAGGCATATTTTATTATTATTATTAATATTATTATTATTTTAATCTTGGCATGATGGATGAATTAAATTAAACTGAAAACCTTTCATTTTCTACATTCACGTGATTTCCTGCTCAAGCCATTTAATCATTAGCATTTTGAAATATCGTTTTTGTTCAAATTACTTTTGTATAAGAA
>NW_015722396.1:0-288 GCF_001515625.1 Sinocyclocheilus rhinocerous
CAGTCTTTCCCGTCTGAGCTCAGCTATAATGTGATCATGCCCACGCACATCGCTCGCCATCATCCCCGCGAAACCAGGCTTGAGATGCACGAATATGTGAACGCCCACATCACCTCTGTTAAACAAAGAAAGATTCATCAAGTTCATCTCGTTACTTTTCGTTTTTGGAAGAAGACGCCCTGTGAGGAATAAGCGTTGAATATACTTCAGAAGAATGCGATGCGACACGCGGCTTAATCCAGCTGAGCAGGGTGCGAACTACGGGGGAGCTAGGGGGAGCTCGGCTCC
>NW_015722397.1:0-288 GCF_001515625.1 Sinocyclocheilus rhinocerous
CCTCATGCTTTTCTCATTGTGTTTCCTGTGAATATGAGATTCACTAAACAGGAGCAGCAGATTCCTCAGATCATTGAGATGATGTTTGGTCAGGAGGTCTTAAAATAATCCATCATTCTCTTCACTCATGGAGATCAGCTAGAATAAAATTCAATAGAGGAGCTCATTGAGGAGAATGAAGCATTAAGAGATCTAGTTGATCAGTGTGGAAGCAGATTTCATGTCTTCAAAAATAGAGATCTAAATAACAGAGAGCAGGTGAATGATCTGCTGCAGAAGATTGACAAA
>NW_015722398.1:0-288 GCF_001515625.1 Sinocyclocheilus rhinocerous
CCTCTTTCCCAAAGCTGGACATTTGAGCGTAGGAGGCCAATACCATAGGTATTTTTGGTAACCACAAACACACACACAGAACAAAAAGGATATTCGCTCAAATCTTCAGAATACACTATTTCTACTGTTCCCCTGGGATACATGCATATTTACATGGCTATTCAAACTATTAACATTTTGCTAAGTTTCTAAATACAAGGTACATTTTGAAAGAGCACGGTATGTCTTTCAGTTCAACTGATGGACTACTTATTTTTTGTAAAGAATACAAAAAATGAAACACTTTGA
>NW_015722399.1:0-288 GCF_001515625.1 Sinocyclocheilus rhinocerous
CCTGCCACAGCCATCTCCCACCACGGCCTGCCCAACTCCGCCGCCCTCCTTGACTAGCCGGGGCGACACCGAGACCAATCGTGGATTCACACATGTGCCCACCTGTTGCAACCGCTCATGACTGACCAAATAATCCAAAACCCACAATAATGAGACCTACACACACAACAGATGCCAAGAAAACCATCCAGATGCACTGCTGGACGTAATTGGACCAACACAACACTTTTAACACAGCCAGAGGAAAACATTCGACTGACATATAACAAATAGACTGCCATGCTCGTT
>NW_015722400.1:0-288 GCF_001515625.1 Sinocyclocheilus rhinocerous
CCCCTCCCCTTAAAAAAATTAAACAACTCCATAAAACTTTTTCATATTCTCTACATGAAAAGTTTCAACTGGTTTTGAGTCATCCAACACCCCTACCTGGTAGTTAACCTTGTTTAACCTTTTCAAAACCTTAGCTGGACCTTGCCATTTCGGTGCCAGTTTGGCCATATAGGATTCTGAAGCTCGTGAGTACGTATCCAGACTAAGTCTCCCTCCTCGAATGACTCAAGTTTCCTTCTTCTCTTATAGTACCTTGCTTGTCGCTCCTGAGCTTGACTAGTCTTCTCT
>NW_015722401.1:0-288 GCF_001515625.1 Sinocyclocheilus rhinocerous
CTAACATTAAGCTCAGTCAGCAGCATTTGTGGCATAATGTTTATTACAACAGAAAATATTTTCGACTTGTCCCATAGTTTTTTTTAAAGCACAAATTACGGGTTAAGGCATTTTCAATGGAAATAAACAGTGTTGTGCACCATTCATAATTTAATTAAAAATACCTTTTGAATTCCTGAATTCCATTTAAATTAGCAAACATAAATCAGAATTGCATTTTGAATGTACAGTAAGGAAGCATTCAAATTAATTGAAATAAAATTAACTGAAATTCAAAGGTTAAAAGTT
>NW_015722402.1:0-288 GCF_001515625.1 Sinocyclocheilus rhinocerous
ATATGTCGGCGCACTGCCCACAAGGCTATTGGCGCCGACACAATTACATATTTTAAGGGTTAAATACATGTGTGCATCCCCTTCACACGTTCATATTGCATTTCATTTGAAATGTTTAACTTCCTGTTTAACTTCCGCTATTTTTCTTTTAGACATACCTGCTATGGCAAATTCCCTGAAGGCAAATGTAACACTGAAGGCAGAGAAGGAGATCAGAGAGGAGAAAGAGGGAGCTAAAGAAATGGATGACACCTTGGATGAGCCTGCAAAGGAGGAAGAGGATGAAGA
>NW_015722403.1:0-288 GCF_001515625.1 Sinocyclocheilus rhinocerous
ATGCAACGTCATGTGACAACAATGTAGCACATTGTTTTTGGAGACGTTTTACAGTACATACTAAGTAGGTACTATACAGTTATTAAGCTGGTATTCCATTCTGAACGGGTTTCATTGTGTTACCAATTGTTCACAAGTGTTTAATTGTGCAAGTTCAGCAAAGAATTTCAAGAAACATTCACATTTTTATATCCCGTTCTTATATGAGTAAACTACTATTGTCTAAACGGTTCTGGCCAGGCAGGCTGTACCTATTAAGTCGGACAGCTCTCTATCTCCCGTCCTCAT
>NW_015722404.1:0-288 GCF_001515625.1 Sinocyclocheilus rhinocerous
CTCACCTAAGACATCTCAGGATCAGTGTTTACTCTCTCTCTCTTACCACTGGCCAGCATTGCTCTACCCTTTCCTAGCATGTTACCTGAGCCACATGCAATGCTGCCCTTTATTTGATGGATGCGGATTCCCACACTGACACTGATGGGTGGTGAGAGCCCCTGCAACCCCTTCCTGCTAAAACACAGTGATTGATAAAGGAAATCCGATCCCCTGATTATGTTCAGAAATAATCTCAAATTTCAAACTTCTTCAATCCAAAAAACATACACTCTTAAAAAGGTTTAC
>NW_015722405.1:0-288 GCF_001515625.1 Sinocyclocheilus rhinocerous
ATTTTACCTTAGCCTGGAACCAAGCCTCAAGATCTTTGCGGTTCTTGGTAGCAACGGCCTCGTAGTGCTCACGGATTTCAGCCATGATCTTTGTCAGGTCTTCCTGTGGTGCTGCATCTACCTCTACGTTGACTTGTCCGCTCATCTGTGTGCGCACTGCAAAGAGTTCCTAAAGACGCAATAACAAACCACTGAGCATTTGCCTGACATACATTTCACAGCTATCGAGTGTGAACCAAGCACCAACGGACCTCCTCGTGGTTCTTCTTGAGGAAGATCAGCTCTTCT
>NW_015722406.1:0-288 GCF_001515625.1 Sinocyclocheilus rhinocerous
CTAGAGAACAGGCTAGAGTCCAAACACAGGAAAACAGACTATAAACAAGACTAAAGCTAGACTCAGAAAACTAGGACAGGGAACTGACTCTGTAAAGTTGCTATCACTGACTGAGGGATAAACACAAACAATACTCAGCAATTTAAGAAGGATTTGAGTGGTTGTTATATAGTGTTTGTGTGTGATTGGCTGCAGGTGAGTCCAATCAGTGCAATGGGGCATGGGAAATGTAGTCCAGAGTGGCGTGCAACAGTTTGTGTGGTGTGAGAGTCAATGTAATCAGAAGGC
>NW_015722407.1:0-288 GCF_001515625.1 Sinocyclocheilus rhinocerous
CCCTTTACAAAATCAATTTTGACAACTCACCTGAACCAACTGAATGTCCACAACGGTGTTAGTATGGAGATCCATCATTGTATAACTGCCATACTTTGCAGAGTGGCCTGTTTTTGTTCAAATAGTTACATTAGTAATCAATATTCAATACTTTGGTATTATGTCTAGCATTTTATTTAGGTCACTCCTTTTAACTTCAAACAATATCTAACCCCTGTATAAACTACACTATTTCAGTAAAGTATCAATACCTGGAGAGTCAGCTCTCATGTCACCACCAACTATCAC
>NW_015722408.1:0-288 GCF_001515625.1 Sinocyclocheilus rhinocerous
AAACGACAGGCTTCTCTTTAGTGACGTATGCTGGATTTCTCCAGTCTATTCCATTTAGTCCACTTTAACCAGGAGCTGCAGCTCTGCAGAGTTTAGCTTCATCCTTAATTAAACGGGTAATTTCCACGAAATCGGTGACTTCTCCACTTGGAAAAATTAAAAAAATTAAGTAAGTTTAATCAACATTTTTAAATATCTATGAAATGAAGACAGCTTAAAATGACAAGAAATTGTATTGTGCCATTTCAGGCTATGTAATTTATTATTTTATGACTATTTTTCTACCTC
>NW_015722409.1:0-288 GCF_001515625.1 Sinocyclocheilus rhinocerous
AGCGAATCCATGCATTTTTGTAAGAAAAATATCCATATTTAAAACATCATAAACCGTAATCTCTAGCCTCTGCTAACGGTCGTACGCGCATTCACAATGGAACACCATTCCGGCAGATGATGTAGGATGTCGGCATAGCGTCAGCTCCAGTGATCCGTGACGAACGCGGAAGTGCAGCGGAGAGAGCAAAACAAAACGCCGGTCACGAATTAGAAGTACAAAACAAGGATTTGTAAAGAAAATGAGGATTTCGATATAAGCCAAGAGGAGACTGGTTTGCCTTTGCTA
>NW_015722410.1:0-288 GCF_001515625.1 Sinocyclocheilus rhinocerous
AGTCCTGTGTATCTTGTGTGGATGGATATTTGTCCCCACATGCCAGCATAAGTCTGAAAGGTCATCTATGGAAATAAAATCATCAACATAATACACTTAATATTGATGAAACAAATGACGTGTCAGTTGTATGTATATGTATGTATATATATATATGTATATATATGTGTGTGTATGTGCACCTTGGCTAACCCACCCTCTCCCCGTCTTCTTATATAATACAAAACTTCATCTAAAGGCAGAACATTTGTTTATTACTGTACAATCCATTATCTTTACACCCCAGAA
>NW_015722411.1:0-288 GCF_001515625.1 Sinocyclocheilus rhinocerous
CTGATGTTCATATACAATGATCAAAAGTGAAACGAACACAGATTAGGAATTATGACATTTGTCTTCAAACACATCAGACATTTCCTTCTGATCACTGTCAGTGCTGTTATTAGTTACACACTCCTTTTTATTATCAGTGTTTAATGCCAGCAAGTAAGAAAAACTGATATTTTGGGAAGGTTAAAATAAGAATCAATCAATCAGACCCATTGAGATTCTCTGCTGTGGATGAAAAACTATAACTAAGAAATGTGTATGAAACTCAGTATCTATAGCAGAATCTGATCA
>NW_015722412.1:0-288 GCF_001515625.1 Sinocyclocheilus rhinocerous
AAAAACATTTTGAAACATGCATGGTAAATCAGTGAGGAGTAATTTTTTATTGAATAAAGCTTTCAGTTTTATTGGAGCAAAAGATAAACGCTAAGGCAACACTAAAACCATCATTTTTCATTCACTGGTCAATTTTGAGATTTTGGCTAATGTGTCTTCTTTCAGAATAGTGAAAATAAATCCTCTAAAATACACATTTAATTGTTTATTTCAATCCATATCTTTAAAGGCTGTTTTCTCAAAATGTTTATTTAAAGGGGTCATATGATGCTTTTTTAAAGATCATTA
>NW_015722413.1:0-288 GCF_001515625.1 Sinocyclocheilus rhinocerous
CTGGAAGAGGTTTCCGTCACCTGGAAGGACGATCCTTTTACTAGTAAAATGCCCGTGCAGGGAGGATCTGCGCTTGACGTGGAGGGGATGGAGAAGGAGGGCCTTCTTTGCATGCCCCCCATGGAGCCTTTAGTCGCCGCGCATCTGCATCCAAAGCGCACGGCGGCCGCGAACCCGACATTGCCATCAAAAGCAGACCACTTCCAGTCAAGCATGACGGAGCGCGCTTACAAAGTAGTCGCTCTCTCAGACCGGGCCATGAAAGCCATCTCTCTGCTCACCGCATAC
>NW_015722414.1:0-288 GCF_001515625.1 Sinocyclocheilus rhinocerous
TCATGTCAGTCTTATGCACACCCCTTCAAGTAAAGTGTTACCCTGTTGGAGAAAGTTACTTTGAAAGTAATGCATTACAATATTGCGCTACTCCATAAAAAAAGTAACTAATTGTGCTACTTAGTTACTTTTATGAAAAGTGATGCATTACGTTACTTTTGCATTACTTTTTGTCACCTGGGCTGGGCTTGCCTCCTTTGTTTTTAATATCAGAAACCCAAAGGTTATATTTTTGGCACCTGTAAAGGCTCTTTCACACCAAAAGTGAAATTATTAGCCTCAGGCTGA
>NW_015722415.1:0-288 GCF_001515625.1 Sinocyclocheilus rhinocerous
CTTTGACGTCCAAACATAAGTGACACTGTATGAGCACTACTAAATAAGTAAATCTAAAAATGTTATCTTCAAATTTATTTATTTTTTGTATATTCTTTTTCTTTTCTGCATTTCAACTCTGCTATAGTTTATTTCTAATAAATCTGGCATTATATAATAAATATTGTAAATATTGTATAATAAATATTGTTGGCTCTGTGACAAATTGTTTATGTTCCTAGATTCTTCCATGCTGATGACAGCGCACTAGAGTTGGAGCGTATCTCCTGTCGAAGAACATATCTAGAC
>NW_015722416.1:0-288 GCF_001515625.1 Sinocyclocheilus rhinocerous
CTGTTAGACTTCTTTGTGAGTGAGGAGAGAGGCTCTGCAACAGAAGTAAAATTTCTTATGAACCTCCTGTAGAAATTAGAGAACCCCAAAAAGCGCTGTACCTGCTTGACTGAAGTGGGTTGGGGCCAGTCCAAGACTGCTCGGATCTTGCCAGGATCCACCTGAAAGCTGCCCTTGGACACATGGAAGTCGAGAAATGAGACAGCTGGGACATGGAATTCACTCTTCTCCAGTTTAACAAATAGCTTGTGCTTCAGCAGCTGGGCCAGGACCTGTCTGACATGCTGA
>NW_015722417.1:0-288 GCF_001515625.1 Sinocyclocheilus rhinocerous
CTTACACTGTGGTTACATACTACGTACACATCTAGTTACTAAGTAAGTACACAGGTATTAGGGCCACTTAATATAAAAGTGTTCATTATTTTAATGAAAAACATATATACCTGCTAGTGTACAGTATGTCTAATGTAGTTACATCAAATTTACCCTGGGGTTAAGTCAGCTTGTTCCTTTATGTCCAGCAAATGCGTTCGGATGCAGAAACCCAGCGGCCCGTGTTTGATGACATGGAGAGCAAGCTGGCCAAGGCCACGGCGGTCAGCCAGCGCATGCTTCAGGTTC
>NW_015722418.1:0-288 GCF_001515625.1 Sinocyclocheilus rhinocerous
TTTGAGCTAAATGTTTTTTCATGAAATCACTCATAACTTTTGTTTAAAAAAAATTGTATCTTGTAGAAAAATCTTGTTTGTATAAACAAGCTCTTCTCTCCTCCGTCTCTCTCTCCTGTGCTCTCCTCTCCTCCGTCTCTCTCTCCTGTGCTCTCCTCTCCTCCGTCTCGCTCTCTCTCTCCTGTGCTCTTCTCTCCTCCGTCTCTCTCTCCGGTGCTCTTCTCTCCTCCGTCTCTCTCTCCTGTGCTCTTCTCTCCTCCGTCTCTCTCTCTCCTGTGCTCTTCTCTC
>NW_015722419.1:0-288 GCF_001515625.1 Sinocyclocheilus rhinocerous
CGAGTACAGCTGGGTGGGAATGCAGAGGATGCGGTCGTAGACGGCCGTGACGTTAGCCAGCTTGCCCTGCTCCGTCTCCCATGCGATGTAAGCCTCCCACAGACGGTCAGAGCGGAAATCTGTGCCACAGGCCAGAACGGCGTGCTCATAGGACCTGAAAGAACACAAGCAAGTCATGTAATCCAAATATTTGTAATTTCAATAACAAATTAAGGACTTTTAGGACATGCACAAATAAAATTAAAACCATATGTACATGCAAAACAAACCCATAAACCCTAAAAAAAA
>NW_015722420.1:0-288 GCF_001515625.1 Sinocyclocheilus rhinocerous
CGTCTTACCAGCTCCTCAAAGTCCTTGACCTCTCCTCTAAGGTAGCGAGGAGGGAAGGGTCTGAGCACTGAATCGCGTTTGTAGCTCTGGACGGCGGCTACGAAGAGGCTGCAGCGCAGATCTGCCGCTACAGGGTCTCGATGCAGACAGGAGCAAACCAGCTCTCTGACCGCAGCTGTCGGGAGAGGCGGCTGCATTCCCAACACTAAAACAAACACAACAGATATATCATAAATAATAGACAATAAGAAACGATTTTCAATAATGCAAAATATGTAGATTGTGAGT
>NW_015722421.1:0-288 GCF_001515625.1 Sinocyclocheilus rhinocerous
TAAAACGCAGTACAACACAACTGCATTATCAACCAATGTTGAAATTTCTCTCACCAAATTTCACTGGCAAAAACCTGCTATACAGAAAATCACCAACATAAAAACTAGAGGGAGACATATAAAATAAATAGAAATAATAAATAGAAACAAAAGCACAAAATAATCAGGATACAAATGCATGTATAGCAAACAGTATGTTTTTTTCCTGAGAACTCTTACAACCCTAGTGCATGTGTTCATTTATTTTTTTTTAAGATTTTAATCTCATAATGTCTAATCGGTGTGTCA
>NW_015722422.1:0-288 GCF_001515625.1 Sinocyclocheilus rhinocerous
ATTGAGGGGCTTTACCTTAGTGTGAGGCAGCGGAAGCAAACCCTTTACCGTCAGAATGGTATAACTACAGAATATAATAGGTTGATATATTCAAGCCACTGTATGCATCCTACTCCACCAAAAAATACATGTTACATGTACAAGGTTGTAGATTGCAACCAACTCCCCTCACCTCTCCCTTTCCAAGCTGTAGTAGAACTACTGTGGCAAACGAGAAAAAGTCCTATTTCGAGCCAGTGTTTGTTTGTCCATTGTGGTCTACCGTAGGAACATGGTGGCCTCTGTGGA
>NW_015722423.1:0-288 GCF_001515625.1 Sinocyclocheilus rhinocerous
TAATAATAATAATAATTATATGCACTATATTAAAATGCATTACATTTTTACTTGATCCGTTATCGATGTTGTAATTATTTAATGTCTGTTTGAATAAATCCCAAATGTTTGGGAATCTTTAGAAGCCACTTTCTCAAAAAACGTGGTGACAGCCACCATTTAAATGATTATATACAGCTATATCATTAGAAAAAGACTTTCCTTTTTCATTCAGTGTATATTTCATGAGATCAAATTCTGGTACATTCTTCATCTCTTTCCTCATAAAAACACAGCCTTGAGCACAAA
>NW_015722424.1:0-288 GCF_001515625.1 Sinocyclocheilus rhinocerous
AGTTGTTGTGAGAACAGCATTGACAGCAGCAATGGTTGTCCCTTCAACCATGTTTAAAGATTATGACCCGCTCAACTCGGAAACTCTAGAATTTCCCAGTAGTAAATATGACTTGAGAGGCATTCATGTCTAATTTCCAATTAGGAAACTCATATTTACAATAATTCCGATAGCACGTGAAGGCAGCATTATGCTGCATTCACGCCATATCGCAATTTCCGTAATTCTGAGATGACAACACGTGGACTCGGAATTATGCTTTTCTATGGCAACACTATCAATGCCTAA
>NW_015722425.1:0-288 GCF_001515625.1 Sinocyclocheilus rhinocerous
TAATTTCAGAAATTTCAGATACAGACTTCGAAACATGAATCTTTTCGAACTCTGTGTTTAGTACAGAGTCTGAATTCCGTGTGTGCTTCCCTATCCAAGGGGCCCAAAAATGGTATGATGGTGATACCGCACATGGATTGTGTCTACCACCTAAAAACAAAACAAAAAAGCATTGTATTATGTTGCCTTTTGCTTTCCAATGATGTACAAAGCACTATGTTCATGCTTGCAACAAATCCGCGACCAATCATATCACAGGACATAGCCTCCCAAAACTTTTCCAGGTTG
>NW_015722426.1:0-288 GCF_001515625.1 Sinocyclocheilus rhinocerous
TAAACCCTGGTAGGACAATCTGACGGGTAGGATAAAATTTCAGGACACCTGTCAAATCCGAGAACTCGTGAAGGCGTGCACGCATCATTCAAAAACACCTCACCAAAAACACGGCATGTCGCAATCTGTGATGAATGCAGGCAAGAGCCAATGTGCGTTCGATTATTCTGCCGTAAAACCTATGATTGAAGCAGCAACATTTGAATTGTAAAGAGAGCGCGTCAGTCAGTGCGGGCTTTGCTTTTTACGGTCACTGGACTCGCTGCTCGGGATGGAGATGAAGATCGC
>NW_015722427.1:0-288 GCF_001515625.1 Sinocyclocheilus rhinocerous
TAAATGTAAGCAAGTGTGAAGTGATTTGTGATATTCTCAATAGTAGATAAATTCCAGTTTCCTGATCTTCCTATTATAAAAGATTTAAAATAACTAAATACTTACAACTGGGTGAAAGGGGGCTTGATATCAGTGCTGTGTCTGTGCAGTAAATGTGTCTGAGGGGCCGACAATATCCTCCACCATGTCATCGCTTGTGGCAGTGCACTCAGCAGGCTGTGTAATGTGTGTGAACTCTTATTGTTGTTATCACTTGGCCATTTGACTTATAGCAGTGTCCAGTGCTTC
>NW_015722428.1:0-288 GCF_001515625.1 Sinocyclocheilus rhinocerous
TAATTTCATGATACCACAATAAAAACTGTAAAAGTATTTCTGACTCCTGAAATTTCCAGGTTTTATTTTATTTTATTTTATACTGGCATCTTATTCATTTATTTCATTTCTTAATCATTAATACTATTTTGCTCTATATGGAAGCCCATTTCCACCACATTAGAAGAAAAACATGCTTTGGCAATCATAATCATGAAAAAAAAAGATGAGATACTAAATCAGAATTATGAGATAATTAGTCTAAATTATGAGATAAAGGGTCATAATTACAACATAAAAATAACATTA
>NW_015722429.1:0-288 GCF_001515625.1 Sinocyclocheilus rhinocerous
GAAAGACAGCTTTATAATCGTCTGTTTTTCTAGCATGCATGTAAACTGTACTGACTGTGATTGCAACATTAATGAGGAATTTGATCAACTTTTCGTGACAACGTCTGCATACACGACCTCATCCTCCTGTTTGACTCCCTGAAAGACACAAAGATAGCAAGATACACATGTCAGATCTGCTCATTTAAAAAAAAAAACAGTTGCATTGCAAACATTTTTGCAAAAAAGTGCATTGTTTGCTAACATATCAAACATTTGGTGTGCTAGTCTTCAGGATGCTAAGTTGTG
>NW_015722430.1:0-288 GCF_001515625.1 Sinocyclocheilus rhinocerous
TAAGAAGAAACTGAACTGGACTCAATAAGCGCAATATTTCACCTCAAAACAGGGGAAGCGCTAAGCAAGCTCTACACCATACCGGCTATCTAAGTCGAGGAACTAGTGTTCAGCACCCTAGATGAAACCGGTTCCATTCCCAGATTATAAAATCTGGCAAATGTGTTTGCCCAACCTGGAGTTTTACAAATGTCTGCTAGTGAGGCACCGTTCGCTACGGCTGAAGAAGCCACAACGTCCCTAGTCGAGTGAGCCCTCACTCCCAGTGGGCATGGTAAGCCTCTGGCC
>NW_015722431.1:0-288 GCF_001515625.1 Sinocyclocheilus rhinocerous
AAGCAGCAACTTTGATTCAGTCTGTGATAAGAGCACATAGGTGCCATCAGAGGTTTTTAGCTCTAAAACGTGCTGCTATTGTCATTCAGCAACGCCATCGGGCTTTAGCACTTGGACGGTTGGAAAGAAGCCATTACGTCCATTTGAGGCAGGCAACTATAACTCTACAGGCCATATGTCGGGGTTCCAAAGTGAGGCAAAATCTGAGACAAGAGCATCAAGCCGCTACTATCATTCAAGCTCAATTCCGAATGCATAAGGTACGCGTTGCCTTTCTTGCTGCGAAGT
>NW_015722432.1:0-288 GCF_001515625.1 Sinocyclocheilus rhinocerous
AAAGCCAAACAGAAGCAGTATAAAAGTAAAAAACACTGACGATTACAAATGGCCCAGAACACGTGAAAAACTGTCATAAAGAATTTCTTCATTAAAATATACACCTGTGAAAAATTATACATGAAATTGACAACATGCACTTTTCAAAAGCGCATAGATCTTACCTCTGTAACAATTATAAACTAGAATTTACCGATCATCTACTAAACTCAACATGACCATATGCAGTTTGTACCAAACATGTGCACTTTGACAATTGATGACGCTTAAGAACTTTATAGAAATGTA
>NW_015722433.1:0-288 GCF_001515625.1 Sinocyclocheilus rhinocerous
TATAATGCTTAAAGTTATATCCAACATTTTTATCCAAAATTATTACATTTCTGTCATCATCCATGAAAACAAAGGAAATTAGAATTCTTTTCCAAATACAGTGACAGCATACAGTGAAGCGAATTCAAAGAAGATTCAAAAAGAACAAAAAAAATCATTATAAAAGTGGTCCATATGACTCATAAGCTGCATTCCATAGACTTTGTAAGTTATATGATTGATTTTTGTGTGAAACAAACCTAAATTTAGATTGTTAATGACTGAAAATCTTCCTCTCCACCACTTTCA
>NW_015722434.1:0-288 GCF_001515625.1 Sinocyclocheilus rhinocerous
CTCACAGTGCTTTGGTCCAAATGCCTGCTTTCCTCTTTTACATCAGTCAGTGTTGCCAAGTCCGCGGTTTTCCCGCAGAATTGCTTTAACACTTTAACACTACTTTAACACTGTTGCCACGGGTTGTTTTTAATTTACGTGGGTTGAAGTGCCCCTAACGTGATATTTAGCTCCTGGAATGCAAATTTTACTGGTGGAACCCCCTCGAAACGTGATTGGGCTAGTTTTGAGTAGCAATTGGACGGTTTTTTTTTTTTTTTTGCGAAAATCTGGCAACCCTGCATCACC
>NW_015722435.1:0-288 GCF_001515625.1 Sinocyclocheilus rhinocerous
TATATATTATATATATATTTTATAAATATATTTGTTTTGGAATATCTGCAGTAGTAGCCTTTTTAGGAATATCTCAAGTTAATATCAGACCACAACATTCAATTTAATGCAGTAGATATTTCCTACTAAAAAAAAAAACTAAACCATTATCTGTAAAATTAATATTGTTGAATTGTATTAATTCTTTAAGACCGTTCTTTCCAGCATTCAGCACAAATATGAATAAATATAAAAACCTTAAGCTTTTCATAATAAAAGCTTTGTTTGTTGGATACTAGCAAAGACTAT
>NW_015722436.1:0-288 GCF_001515625.1 Sinocyclocheilus rhinocerous
GAGGCACGCCAGACACATGCCAGAACCGGGCAAACACCTGGGGATTTCTCTCTCTCACACACGCACAGATCTCATCACAACATGGATGCACATTAGATCTACTGTGAGATGCACACGTATAGGCTGTGGACAAAATAGAATGAACGTGCCTTGTTTAGTGACAAAGGCATCTTTTTCAGTCACATTAAGCATATAATGTCCAATCTGTATGATCTATAACATTTAATTCATATAATATACAACGCTTATTTAAGTGAGAATCTGGATCATGACAATTAAATTCAAACA
>NW_015722437.1:0-288 GCF_001515625.1 Sinocyclocheilus rhinocerous
CTTTGGATAAAAGTGTCTGCTAAATGACTAAATAAATAAATAAAACAAATGAGCTGAAATAAAATAAAATAAATAAACTGCCAAAGCGACATTTCTCATTTTCATTTAGTTTAATTAATTAAAACTAAAGCTGAAATAAAAATGAATAAAAACTACATAAACATTTATCTATCTTTCTAAATAAATAAAAATGACAAAAACATAATTTTTTTTTTTTACTAAAACATTTACCTAAAATTTAAATGAAATCAGAAAATACAAAAAGAAAAACGACTTCAAAATATGATA
>NW_015722438.1:0-288 GCF_001515625.1 Sinocyclocheilus rhinocerous
ATAATTATAGCAGTTGAGTGAACTACCCATTTTGATATGAAGTATTGTAAGCCACATTGGGTCATGTACTAAATCATCCATCAGGACTTTCACCTCAGCTAAGATGAAAGTTCTGACATCCATCACAATACAAACTCCAAAATTAGAAATCAGCAGATTTATTTGTTCATTAAACAAATTTGCATGCTATATTTCAAAACAAATCCACAAACTGATTATCAAAGCCTGCGAAACACTTGAAGAGTTAGTTCACCTAATAATGAAAATTCTGTCATTAATTACTCACCC
>NW_015722439.1:0-288 GCF_001515625.1 Sinocyclocheilus rhinocerous
TATATATATATATAACACAGATACAATATAGGGAGAAAGGTTTATTTTTCCTCCCTCTATATTTCTTAATCTTTTCTTTCTATACGGTAACTGTGGAAATGATACAAAATTAATCGTATTATTTATATTTATTTATTTTTTACAATTTATACAAAAGATATCACTAAAAGGAAATAAAACAGACCTTTATTAATTAATTTATTTTAAACAGCAGAGAAAAAAAGAAAGCGATATAGAGGAAGGTAAAAAAAAACGTCTCAGGTTACTTATGTAACCATGGTTCCCTGA
>NW_015722440.1:0-288 GCF_001515625.1 Sinocyclocheilus rhinocerous
CTAATCCATATTCCAGATTGTTTTATTTTCATGGCTTTTCTTTTCACATGTATGCACCAATTTCATAATCACGTGTTGTTTTGAGAAAATACGTGCAATGCAAAACATTTATTTTTTTAACTTGTTTTCCAATTTAAATATCTAAAAATCTTTAAAATAGGATAGCAACACTAAGATATTCCACGTTTTCATAGATCATATTTTGAATATGTGTTTCTTTCTTACGGCACTGGTAGAAATTTTAACTTGTTTTAACTACTTTAAACAAGTAAAAATATCTCCTATTAA
>NW_015722441.1:0-288 GCF_001515625.1 Sinocyclocheilus rhinocerous
CCACTGACGTGGATGTATGGGTTCATATTATTGACCCAAATATTTGAATAAAGAATAAATTACTCAGATTCATAATGTTATTTATTTGTTTGGTTTTTTATTTATTGTTTACTCAGGCAGTCCCTTGTCAATAATGTTAAATAAAGCATGTATTAAATAAAATATATAAACTATTGCAATTTTATCATTAATTTGCATATTTAATGTACTGTAAATAGACTTTGCATGCCTGGAATTATAAAATCTGCAAATTTCATAAATGTATTATATTTAAGTTGATCCATAACA
>NW_015722442.1:0-288 GCF_001515625.1 Sinocyclocheilus rhinocerous
TAGTTTTGCATTAATTTTAGAAATGTTGATATTTATCTGTTTCTCTCACAAACCTATGGTAAAATAATAATACCTTTTACTTATTTGACAAATTTCATAAATTTCACTTGTCTATACAAAATCGTTTTTACTTATTTACCTATCGTCCAAATTAAATTTGTATCCAAAAAAGGTTTCATTACCAAAAAAAAAAACTAATTTTTCCACAAATTCTATACATCTTTCTCATTAATATAATGCATCGGGAAGTTGAGATGAAAATTCCTGAATGAATGCAAAACTACAACA
>NW_015722443.1:0-288 GCF_001515625.1 Sinocyclocheilus rhinocerous
TAGTGTTTTCTGAGTGGTTGCTAAGAAATTGCTAGGGTGTTCTGTGTGGTTGCTAGGCCTTTTCTGGTATTTGTTTACTGGCCTAAATCAAAAGAGTCAATGCTTATGTCTCATAGAAGTACTTAGATTTCATCACTTCATGCATATTTACTGATTAGATGTCTATTGAATCATGAAAATGCCAAGTGTAAACACCCAGTATGCGAGAAGGATAGCAATCTGATCACTCAAACTTTAAACTGAGAGACACATACAAGACCCAGTTTAATCGATTGGAAATACAACTGG
>NW_015722444.1:0-288 GCF_001515625.1 Sinocyclocheilus rhinocerous
TCAAAGTTATTCGGTCTTTAATAATTCTCTAAATGTTTGCACAAAGATATTTATAATTTGATCATGGAACAGTTTTTCCTGAAATTTGACATTCGGCTAACATTTTTTAAATGTTAAAAAAAATTAAATACATGTAGCTACTAGCTACTGTTTCACAATGTTCAGAGAACATTCAAAACTGACATTTTCTTAATGTTTGCAAAATCATAAAATGGAATGTTTTCTTAACGTTAACGCAAAAAACAAGAAAAATGTTTGAACATTCAGAAATAACTTTTTAAGAACTTA
>NW_015722445.1:0-288 GCF_001515625.1 Sinocyclocheilus rhinocerous
TCAATACAGAAAAAATAAGGACACAAATTATGTAGTGGCATTTTATAATTTTTGCAAATCATGTTGGAATAAATCTGTTCATTGAGCACAATATGCGGCAAATTATTGTAATTACTTTGGACATTTACATCCATTAAAATATCATTACAAAAACACTAACAATGAAATGCACAAAGCTCTCTGTGAGATTACAAATAACTCTTAGTCGTGCAAATAAACGACAGCAGCTGGAGACGCAGGAGAGGTCAGAGCTCTTTGACCCCATTGATCCAGTGTGAGAGTAAATCA
>NW_015722446.1:0-288 GCF_001515625.1 Sinocyclocheilus rhinocerous
TCAGTCAGTGATGAGCTGAGAAACACTGATGCTATGCTGTTTGTTGCTTTATTTAAAGGCAGAAACGGTGTAGTTGCTGATACAGTGAGAATCTCTTACCTAATTTTAAATGCACATGTGCTGTTGTTAGCTAGCAGTTATCTGCAAGAGATTTTACTTGATGTTTCTAGTTTTAATGATTTTGTTTTATGTGGTTATTTTTACTTTAAGTAATATTCTTTTTTAGTGAATTCAAATGAAATGAGTTAATGGGAATAATATGCTCATATAGTTTATATATATTAGTTT
>NW_015722447.1:0-288 GCF_001515625.1 Sinocyclocheilus rhinocerous
TCCACAATCCAATGTGACAGCCGCTGTTTTGACACTGGCAGTCCTATGGTTACCTATGGCTACCGAAACATATAAACAGCTGCTCCGGCAATCTGAAATTACTAGTCTTCTCCAGATAAACTCGAAGAGCATGGACTGGGCATAGTGGGTGTGTCGCTGGCTCCGAATTTTGAGGAGCAAACGCCTGTAGCGTGATGACCTGCGCTCTAAATGATGTAGAAAGCACTTTAGGTACATACCCCTGTCTAGGCTGCAGTCTGACCATACAGTCATCCTTACCGAACTCCA
>NW_015722448.1:0-288 GCF_001515625.1 Sinocyclocheilus rhinocerous
ATGCAGTGGTTCTGCAACTGTTCACACAATCTGATACATTTAAAGGCACAGTCAGGGAAAAACCATCAGAATCCTAAAAAAAATGGTGATACAGATTTTTGTTAAACCGGCTAACAGGGAGGTGTGTATACAAATTATTAACGCGCAATTCGCAGCGCGCATTTTCTGCTTGACCCGTGGCCTAACCCGTAGTTGGAAAAATGGAGTTGCATTGTTGCCAACTTAGCGATTTAGCGACTTTTCAGACCGCTTTAGTGACTTTTTTTTTTTTTTTTTTTTTTTTTTTTT
>NW_015722449.1:0-288 GCF_001515625.1 Sinocyclocheilus rhinocerous
TCCTAGTATGAACTACCTTTTAATGTGCTTCTGTTGTGCTTTTTTTGTGGTTTTAAGGGCTTGACAGACATTGTTACTATCAGGGCTATTATAGTTTTTTTTTCTAGCGAGTTGCCAAGGCAGCATTTCTCATTTTCCTTTAGTTTAACTTAATGTATTAAAATATCTACAGTATGTGAAATTCCTTAAAATTCTCCTTTTGTATTCAACAAACAAAGAAACAAAACAAACAGAGAAACAAAGAAGTTTGGAATGTTCTAATGTTACATAATTGGGCGAGTAAATGAA
>NW_015722450.1:0-288 GCF_001515625.1 Sinocyclocheilus rhinocerous
TATCCAAGGACATTTTTTTTACCTTTATAGAGGGCATTTTCCCACCAATCTCATTAATACTTTAATTTCAAAATCTTACATTTGATCTATAAATTCAATTATAATAATCTGACTATCTATCTATACGTCATCAAATTAAATCATTTACACTGAAAAATACAACTGCGTTAAATAATATTATGGGATTCTTTTAAATATTTTTGATTATACAAACAAGAAATGATGGTGGAAATTATACTTTTCAACAAATTTAAAGGGGTCATATGATGCGATTTCATTTTTTCCTTT
>NW_015722451.1:0-288 GCF_001515625.1 Sinocyclocheilus rhinocerous
TCCTGCTGGCTGTCCGACAGAGTCCCAGTGTGGCCAGGTCTGACACTTTCAGCATTTACTGGATGTTATGCATTAAATAATGTTCCTGTTTAGCAAAACGTACCTGAATCTGCTGATAAAACACTAGTTGTCAGGATATTTTAATGGAAGTAAATTACAGAAGTATTGTGAAATAAGTTGGTTTAAACACAATGTCATATCATTTGGGCATGTGACAGTCACATGGACCTACAGTTTGTGTCAGTGAAGCTTCTTTAACTGTGTGTGATTATTTTCTCTCTCTCTCTC
>NW_015722452.1:0-288 GCF_001515625.1 Sinocyclocheilus rhinocerous
ATTGGGTGTTCATGAGTCTTTCAGCCTGTTGTACAGCTGTTACAGAGTCTGGCACATGTAGCCTGAATGTCTCAGTATCCTTTTCCAGAGAGCAAATGGGTGAAAAGTCTATGTGATGGTGAGAGAAGTCTTGGACTTTGATGAGTCTTGCAGATGCTTCTTAGATGGAAGGTAGAAAAGCCCCAGTGATGTTCTCAGCTGTTTTAACTATCATCTGCAACAACTTGCGGTCAGAAAGCACAGTTCCGATACCAGACACTAATGCAGCTGGACAGCACACTCTCTACC
>NW_015722453.1:0-288 GCF_001515625.1 Sinocyclocheilus rhinocerous
GGATGATCTTACACATGGCGTCTCCAAACGGCCAGCTGAAGTCCAGCGCCGTGTCCACGGCCCAGAAAGGCAAAGTCAACACAAACTGAAAATCCGTGACGGCCAAATTGAGGATGAAAAAGTTTATTTTGGATGTGCGTCTCTCTTGTCTCACGCGAATAAAGAAGAACACCAACAGGTTCCCGATCAGACCAACGACGCAAACCACCGAGTAGGTGATGGAGATCAAGCATCTCAACACCGGACTCTCGTCGGCGGTCACATCAATGTCTTCCAGGCTTTTAAAGC
>NW_015722454.1:0-288 GCF_001515625.1 Sinocyclocheilus rhinocerous
TCTGATCTGGGAGTATTTGTGTGTATTTTTGTTTTTATTTTCACAAAAATCTGTGCCCTTGGCCCACTGCCTGGATGCACAAGAAACATTATTTCTTTCAAATGGGAACACTTGTGTAAACTTTCATCCTTTCTCTCAACCACAGGGCTCTTTCACCCACCACGACCAGGCCCATGCTGCAGCTCTGGACTGCTCCCCTCGATGAGTGCAGGTTGAGATCTGCAATGACGCAGATCTCTTCCTACAATGCTGAGTCGGGTGACCCAGCATCAATCTGCCTCCCCATCT
>NW_015722455.1:0-288 GCF_001515625.1 Sinocyclocheilus rhinocerous
TTTTAATTATGGAATTCAGAATTAAAAATCTTAAAGTTTGCAAATGATACCGTGCTGAATGCAAAACTTACAAGAAATTACCTGAACATGTAAACTGTCCAATATAATTACCAGGAGGTTGGCGTGCTCCTCAAGACGACTACGATATTGAAAGTCATTAAAGTGTCTGCTTTGTACAGCTCTTTCCGTAGCCTCTATACATATGTGCAGTTCTTCAAAGTATCGACGCACCACACTACTGTTTACTTGTAACAATATTAAAGATAATAAACAAAAGAAATGTATTAA
>NW_015722456.1:0-288 GCF_001515625.1 Sinocyclocheilus rhinocerous
GAACCGGCCGCGCTGGTTCTCCTTCAGGTCCAGGTAGTACTTCCTGTTGTCGCGCTCGATGAACTCGCTCTTCAGCACCCGGTGCGTCTGCTCTTCGGACGCGGCAGAGCCGCTGGGGGACGCCGCCGGATCCGCTGCTCTCCGGCGGGGCTCCGGTGCGCGTCCCTTGCCGTTGCTCTGCCCCTCCGGCGCCTGGCATCCTCGGAGCCCGATGTGCGCGTAATAATCGATGAAGTTGCCCAGGCAGTAGCGCAAATCGGGCGCCATGGACATGGAGAGGGTGAGCTT
>NW_015722457.1:0-288 GCF_001515625.1 Sinocyclocheilus rhinocerous
TCATTCTGATATGCTGATTTGGTGCTCAAGAAACATTTCTTCTTAAACAGTTGTGCTGCTTAATTTTGTGGAAAACTTTTTTCAGGTTTTTCCAATGAAGAAGAGCATTTATTTGAAATAGAAATATTTTGTAATTATTCTAACATTATCTAACATTGTAACATTATGTCTTTACTGCCACTTTTTATCAATTTAATGCATCCTTGGGTGAAATATTAAAGGTAGGGTAGGCCATTTCGGAGAGGCTAGCGATAGCAAGCTAGCTTTGAAAGCAAGATCCCACCCTCC
>NW_015722458.1:0-288 GCF_001515625.1 Sinocyclocheilus rhinocerous
TTAATCCACACAAGCTGAGCTAACCAAAGGTTAAAGAGCCAACCGCAAATTCACAGATGGCGTTCCCTATTAGACCAACAGTATGCTGATTCATAAACTAATTTTGAAAATGGCCTTTCGGTTAACGCACATGTCCCGACACAATGAGCTGTGCTGCTCGGCTTTCAACGTGTCTTGATCCTGCTACCTATCATTTCCTGTCTTCTCTCTTCCGTCTGCAAAATTGTAGAGGAAAAAAAGGCCAAAAAAAAAAAAAAGAACCAGTTCATAAAAGTATGTTCTACACAA
>NW_015722459.1:0-288 GCF_001515625.1 Sinocyclocheilus rhinocerous
TTATTAACAAATGTTTCTTCAGTAACATTAATAGAATGCTCATTTTAAAGTTATCTGGGGTTTAATAACATTCTCAAAATATTAGCACAAAAACATTATTTATACAACATGCATCAAACATTTTTCTGAAACATTTTAGTTGGATGTTTGTCTGACTTACTGTTTTGTTTAGGTTACTACTTACTACTTGTTTCAGAACGTTCAGAGAACCTTCAAAACTAACATTCCCATAACGTTTTTGCAAAGTTTTAAAATATATAAAAAACTGCACGTTTTGAACATTTAGAG
>NW_015722460.1:0-288 GCF_001515625.1 Sinocyclocheilus rhinocerous
TACTCAGGGAACCATGGTTACATAAGTAACCTGAGACGTTTATTGATATTGCTGAATCACATAAGGGGGTCTTCAAGAATGTGTTTTGCTGAACAGTGATATTCATGAAGGTCGAACAAGACTGTGGTTATTTTATAAAGCCATTACATGAGCAGCTCCATTGTGAACAATATCACAAATTTGACCGCTTTGTTAAATTATGTTTTATTAACAAGGGTCATGAGGAGCACAATCAGATGGTCAATCAAACCACAGGTGGAGCTCGTGGAGATCTTAACTAGCACAATA
>NW_015722461.1:0-288 GCF_001515625.1 Sinocyclocheilus rhinocerous
TTATTGAGGGAAAAGTCATAGTTTCAAAAGTGAATAAGTGTTCCCTATTGTAAAGTGTTATCGAGAAAAGAAATAAAATTCCCCCCTTTTCTGATATTTCATATGCAACTGATATTTATATGCATTTTATGTAAGGAATCTGCAACAGTTATAAAGATATTATTGTTTTACAATACAAACTATCAGAATTTAATCTTACTTTTTGGCCATATAAATTTCAGCAACTGCAAGAAATTGCATCTTTTTGCTAGGTTTGGCAATCTGAATAACTGAGGTGTTTTTTATGAA
>NW_015722462.1:0-288 GCF_001515625.1 Sinocyclocheilus rhinocerous
TGAACTGAGAAATCAAAATTCCCTTGATCTTTTGACAGATATGAGTTCATTGTACTATAAAAATATCCTGTAAGTTTCAATCTGCCAAAACGACAGGTTGTGGAATGTGCCATTTTATGATGTAAAGGTGTGGCTAAAAACCGCCTTTGCCTGCTTCTGCATCACTGTCTGTTTAGCCCCGCCCACTGATTCACGCATGTGCCAACTATATTGGATTCGACAATAATGTCGAATAATGCCCATTACTTCTAAATTATGATGTTATTTATGAAAAAAAAATCTTGATAA
>NW_015722463.1:0-288 GCF_001515625.1 Sinocyclocheilus rhinocerous
GTGCACCTCATTTATTGGATCTATTGCATTGGATACAACAGTTATTACATTTTATCATACATTTATATTGTATTACTTTTTTCATTTATGCATTATTTTCTGTACTTAGTTTTACATGTATTGTTATTATTTTTTTAACTTTTATTTACTTATTCTCTCATTTATTTTTTTTATATCTATATAATTTATTCATTTATTTACAGTGCTCCTATGGTGCCAACATTAGTGGAGGGCAAAGGCGGTTGCGAAAATAAATCTGCATCGTTTATCTTTTTGATCTTTCATCCA
>NW_015722464.1:0-288 GCF_001515625.1 Sinocyclocheilus rhinocerous
TTTTATTAGCTTTTAGGAGTCTTTAGGGTGTGTTTACTTTTTTTTTCTCATTTTTTATTTGAGGGAAAATGAACAAAAACAAACAAACAAATACAATACACACAAAAATAAAAAAAATAATTAATAAAAAATACAAACAAAATAAATAAATAAATAAAATACACTAAATAAAAAATAAAATACACAAATAAACAAACAAATAAATATGCACAACATAATAAATAAATTAATAAAAAATACATACAAATAAATAAATAAAATACACATAAATAAACAAATAAATAAATA
>NW_015722465.1:0-288 GCF_001515625.1 Sinocyclocheilus rhinocerous
TTCTTTGTTATTCTGAGCTTGACAACTTAAACTGAACACTAAAACCTCACAGGAGAAAGCCAGTCATACAAGTTTTGAGAAAAGGAGGGTGAGTAAATGACGACATGTAATTTTTTGGGTACGCTAACCCTTTAAAGCATGTGTATTGATTCTATAATTCATCTTCAGACTCTCAGTGTTATGTTCAGAGTCATTATATCTAGAGATGCTAGAGAGGGTTTGCTGCAGGTCGGGTCAGGTCTATGAAACACTTACGGTCACTGTTTAAAGTGAACACCTCTCCTGTGC
>NW_015722466.1:0-288 GCF_001515625.1 Sinocyclocheilus rhinocerous
GGATGACACCAAACGGTGCTACAAGTGTTTTTCCTGTCAGACAGACCTTCAACTCGTATGAGCATCCCTCCATAAGCAATGGACAAGGGCTGATCTGACGGCTGCCCTAACTCATTGTAACTCAACTTGACTACCGGTTTCACCTGTCGTTTTGGACGACTTTCCATAGTATTTATCTCCCTTCTGGGAGAACGTCCACACTGTATTTCTCTGCGATCTGGTAATTGATTCTCTTCCCTCCTTTCTTTAGGAGAATGATTATTTTCTGTACCACTGTGTACACTTTCC
>NW_015722467.1:0-288 GCF_001515625.1 Sinocyclocheilus rhinocerous
TATATATATATATATATATACACACACACACACACAAACATATATAGAATATTTTATTATATATTATATTATAGTTTATTTTATTACTTATTGTTTTATTTATATATATCATCATGAAAGTATCATAAAAGTGTCTTAAAAAGAGCATGATGGTGAGAGGCTGATGCAAATCTTCACATTTGGGTCAATGTTCCCCTTAAATCAGGTAGTTCCTGAGTTTCTAGAGTGTCTATATGGGCATTTGACACATTCCATGGGAATGGCATGAAGATGGAGAGCCCATCAGCA
>NW_015722468.1:0-288 GCF_001515625.1 Sinocyclocheilus rhinocerous
ATTTTCATTTTTGGGTGAACTAACCCTTTAAATGTTTAAACGGCCTTCAGTTATACAAATGCCATTAATTACATCTCAGTTAATTGGGAGACAGAACCTGAATGAAACATCTATTTAAACGTATGGCACACAAGAACAGCGTGGAAATATTCCACATCAGATACATCATATCAAATTATGTGCAAAGGGGAAATGCCACTGGGTTAAATTTCATTAGTTAAGCTGCAAGACAAGTCTGATAGTGTTAACATTATCCAACATTTGAATAAAAATATACATATACTTTGG
>NW_015722469.1:0-288 GCF_001515625.1 Sinocyclocheilus rhinocerous
TTTTTTTATTGTGACAAAACAGGTTGTTATACATACATACATACACACATACATATATATATAATTGAGCTACTATGGTAAAACTGTAGCATTCATTTTGGATTTTTTTTTTTAAATGATTACAAATAGGCTTAAGATATCATTATGGTAGGCCTACTTTAGTAAAACGACGGTATGGTAACCTTTACTAAAAATAGCATGATCTACACTATATAGGATCTCCAGCTTGATTAGGGGGCTGCTCAAGTCGCGTTCTTGAGCTATTTTTCGTTGCGTTTTTGCGTCTTA
>NW_015722470.1:0-288 GCF_001515625.1 Sinocyclocheilus rhinocerous
TTTTTTGGAGCTTGATAGATATGAAGTCTCATTATCATTATTTTTGTTTTATTCTGACATGTGTTCAACCATCGATAACAGCCTGTGTTTATGTCGTAGCTGACACGTCGCAGGGTCAGCATCACCTTACTTCCGACTCAATCTGAGGCACGTGTTTCTGGTTCAGTTTCCAGCGTTCAGTTCTTCGGGTTTAGCATCTGAATGTTTTCATGAGTCTTTATGTTGGTTTCTTCTCTGCAGTTGAAGCATCTAGAGACGTCATTTCTGGAGAGCTGCAAAACCAGTGCG
>NW_015722471.1:0-288 GCF_001515625.1 Sinocyclocheilus rhinocerous
TTCCATTGAACTCTATTGGTAATGATGGAACTTGCGACCATAGTTACTTTTAGGAAACACACCCCTGGCTGATTGGATTTGCAGCCTTTGACGTCAACAATATGGAAATTTTTTCAGCATTGCACTCTCCTTTAACTATGCATACTGTTTGCATTTAGTTATGTTCTTTGCTGCTGTCTTAAAACCTTAGTCCAGGGATCTCTAACCCTGCTCCCGGAGAGCTACCGTCCTGCAGACTTCATTTCCAACCCTGCTCCAACACACCTGTCTGTAATTATCAAGTAACCC
>NW_015722472.1:0-288 GCF_001515625.1 Sinocyclocheilus rhinocerous
TTTGATTCATCCTAGTGAATCATATGAACAAGATTGAGGTGATGAACACGAACGAGAATGGAATATGGCAAGTCAAATGGATGGTCGCATCTCCACAGCTTCATTTTAGGGGTTTGTCTTGATTCACTCGGCAGTTCCTGAAAGTTTCTCTGTGTAGTTGTTCAGTCCGTCCTGCATTATAGATAGCTAAAGCCTTTTAGACATTTAGTAGAACATCTACCTGCCCATATTGTCTATTTTTGCATCATTACAGGTACAGATGAAAGGTCTAAGCAAGCATTTGTGTCC
>NW_015722473.1:0-288 GCF_001515625.1 Sinocyclocheilus rhinocerous
TTGCTCAAAACCACACCACTCAATTTCACTGGACTTCTGCAAAAATAAAAAAATCAATTAATTAGAAAATAATAATAATAATATAAATATAAATACATATTATACAACATTGCACAAAAAAAAATTCTTACATTAATCATGTAAAAATCAAATAATAAAATATGAAAGCTTTCATTACAATTAGTACAATCTATTAAGAAATCTCTAAGTAATCAAGTCTATCAAATAATAAAAAAATAAAATAAAATCAGCTCAAATACACCTAACACAATACAAGTGCTTCATTAC
>NW_015722474.1:0-288 GCF_001515625.1 Sinocyclocheilus rhinocerous
TTGAATTTTGGGTGCGTCGTTTGGAAATGCCGCTCCAAATTACTTTGTTTTGTTTTTGTTTGCATAGTAAACACAAAGGGTTTGATCCGTGGAGCACAAATAAAAATTCCTCTGTCCACTTTTCTTGAAATTTTCTATGCTCATCTTGTAGGGCTCGTACCTTTCTCTTTTTAGCTCTCCACAAACCCCGTCTCCATCATCTTCCTGCCGATTTGCGGTTGTTGCATGCTCCAGATCTGTAGCTCCCTCGTTTGACACTGTCACATTTCTTTGTTGCTGTCCACTTGG
>NW_015722475.1:0-288 GCF_001515625.1 Sinocyclocheilus rhinocerous
TTGTTTTGGGAATTGTGGCTGATTGGGCTGTTTTGCTGCCAAATTGTGTGGGCTATAGAGTGCAACAGTCGGATTCCAGAAGTAAAATCTCATTCATTTTCTCCATAGGGGAATTGATTTTGAATGAAAACGTATTAACCATTAAAGACAGACCTGCTTTGAGTGCTGAGGTTATTAATCGATGTATGCTTTGGTTGAAGCCATTAGTCTGCAATATTTCAACTTATTTTTAAAATAATTTTTAAAGTAAAATTCCTAGCGGAAAACTACATTACCCATGATTCTGCA
>NW_015722476.1:0-288 GCF_001515625.1 Sinocyclocheilus rhinocerous
ACACATCCTCGTACACTAAAAACCTATAAGATTAGACAATTGATCCCTTGTAAGAGTACATATGTTATTTACATTATCATCTGTCCATGTTTGCAACTATATGTTGGCAAAACTATACGAGCATTACGCACAAGAATGATTGAACACCCAAGTGCCATTAGGAGACAGGATGATACATCTTCAATTTCTTGTCACTTTAAGTCTGCCAACCACTCTTTGTCTGACAGTTCCTGGGCATCGAGAGATTCTACCTCATAGAAGAGGCGGAGATAGAGATAAGAAGTTGTT
>NW_015722477.1:0-288 GCF_001515625.1 Sinocyclocheilus rhinocerous
CCACAAGAGTGGTTAGGTGTTGATTTGCAATTTTACATTCAAAGTCTTACAGTACTAAGTGGCATATATGGTGTACTGAAAAGTAGCTAAATAAGCAGACAATGCATTTACTGTCAACAAGTTAACCACTTTAAGGAAATGCAACTGTCTGGCTGTCAAAAAATTAAAAAAAAGAAAGAAAAAAGATCTCACAAAAGGCATGGGTTATCCATATAAATATATTGATCTGGGATTGTTGAATATTCACCTGCTGTATCATCATCAGCTGTAGCACTGACTCTTGGGGCA
>NW_015722478.1:0-288 GCF_001515625.1 Sinocyclocheilus rhinocerous
TGAAACATGCTTTCACACAGCAGGAACACAACTGATTCACACTCGTCTTTAGCGCAGAGAAATATGAAACATCTTTGCGAGGTTTTTATTTCAATACCCTTTTACATTCATATATTAGGGTTGTACTGCGTATTTTAAAGTATTTCAAAGCACCTTATCTTTCCACTAGAATAATGCTTTACTCTCAGCCTCACTGTGTGTTTGCACTACACAGATGACATTAAAGAAACAGATCACAGTCATAAATATGATACTTTTATATGGATGTGAAATACAGGAACAAGTGTC
>NW_015722479.1:0-288 GCF_001515625.1 Sinocyclocheilus rhinocerous
CGCTCCGGTGTTCCTTTCATAGGCTGAAAGCAACAGTTCAGCTTGTGTGTTAGCAAAAGTTGCGGAAAAAACTGATTTGTGAGTGAAGTTACTGCACTGAAATACTGAAAGAAAAAACAACAACAACAAAAACAAATCTACTAGACATTCTGAACAATATGACAGAAAAATGTAACCATGTCCATAATCTGAGAGAAATATTGCTATAAGACCTATTTACCATAATACAAACAAAAATAAGAGAAATATTATAAAAGCAAGGCAAGACTATTTTATCCATTGACATTA
>NW_015722480.1:0-288 GCF_001515625.1 Sinocyclocheilus rhinocerous
TTTTTTTTATGGAGTAACACAATATTGTAATGCATTACTTTTAAAGTAGCCGAGCATTAATTTCAGCACAGCGATTCAGTTTTAACACTCAAACCGTGAGATGTAAGAGTAAGTATGTAGCTAAACATTTAATGTTTGACTGTGTTATGATAGAAATATCCAGGGATGCATGCAACTCAACCAGAGCTGTTTTCAGCACATTAGGCATAAGGTTAAGAATGAATGTGTGCATATTGTGAATTCATTTAATGAACTTTAATTAAATTCAAAATACACTTTCCTGATAAC
>NW_015722481.1:0-288 GCF_001515625.1 Sinocyclocheilus rhinocerous
GAATACTTTCCGTACCCACTGTACATATGGATATTGTATGTATACCACACACTTTATTTGCTTCTATTTTAGAACACTTGATGATTATCTTCAATAATCTTCTTAAGGTTTCCGGGCAAAGTGGCATAGATGAGTTTGAAGTTTGGTGTTTAAAAAAATGCACAATACACAATTTTACAGCCAAGGGTAAAGTCATTATGTACATTAACAACGATCTGGGACAAATATAATGCAATTTAAAGCCACAATATGTACGATTTTTTTATTAAAATATCCAAAAACCACTAG
>NW_015722482.1:0-288 GCF_001515625.1 Sinocyclocheilus rhinocerous
CCTAAAATAGGGAAATAAACAGTCAACAAATTAACTCAGTTTCTAAATGAGAATCTTCAGGAACTTACTGAAAAACTTGTGACTTACTTGAAGTGACACTAATGGTAAACACCAATGTAGTGCTGAATTAATGACCCTGGTACCTTATAACACAGTGATTCTTAAAGGGACAGATCCCCTAAAAATAAAAATTAAAATGACATGGTGTAGCCAAGTATGGTGTTCTATACTCGGAATTTGTGATCTGCATTTCACCCATCCAAGTGCACACACACAGCAGTGAACACA
>NW_015722483.1:0-288 GCF_001515625.1 Sinocyclocheilus rhinocerous
ATGATGATAACAGGCTTTTTGGATGCACTAACAACAACCATTAAAGGTTTAATATTAATTCAGTTCTGCTGACTTACAATTTTATTACATGCATCAGATATACGTGGCGATACATGTAAAATTATATAGATATACGCGCTGCACTGCGGCGACACGGACACACACACTCGTGCTGCTGTCTGTTTGTAAGTTTTATATGGTTTTATATTTAGCTAGTTTTATATGGCTTTTTGTGAGCGTTTGGTACGCTCTGTACAATTCGTGTGATCGGGACAAGGACTGAATGGC
>NW_015722484.1:0-288 GCF_001515625.1 Sinocyclocheilus rhinocerous
CAAGTAATCCTCCAAATCTAGATCTAGCTATATTATATTATATTATATTATATTATATTATATTATAGTGTTGTCTAAATATATCAGGGCCACAGGTTCTTAGGCACATGTCTGAATGTTCAATGGTAATTAAGAGATTTAAATATTGGTCTGTTTTGTTCTAAGCAAGAGTAAAAAAATCTTAAAAGTACTACTGGAGATATGATTTGTTGAAAAGTCTGAAGCTCGGGCACACACCTAAGTATTTGAAGGCAATTAGACTTAAATATTTGTTAGTTTTGTTTCTAA
>NW_015722485.1:0-288 GCF_001515625.1 Sinocyclocheilus rhinocerous
TGATGCAACGTCTTTGAAAATCGTGCAGTGTGAACTCGGCATTAGCTGTCTGTGATATCCTACAATCCTGTGCATGTGATTCCACTACAGCTGAGCTGAAGGAGAATAAGTGTCAGAAAATGCAGTTGATGAGCAGTTTGTGTATAAATGTAGGTTTTTTTCAACTTCTAGTGAAATTTAGTATTGTGGTATACTAATCATACTAATAAATATTCCCTTGGTTATCAACAAAGATCTTTCTATTGCAGGGGTGTCAAACATACGGCCCGCGGGCCGAACACGGCCCAC
>NW_015722486.1:0-288 GCF_001515625.1 Sinocyclocheilus rhinocerous
GATCACAGTTCTTCATTCTTGAGACCTAAGTGTGAACAATCACTCACTACCTCAAACTGACCAAACCGGTTTTACCTTGTGGAGAGGGGGTTAACATTATCATACTGTAAACCCCCACCCAGGAACTCCTTTGTTCTCCCTTACTCTTATCAAAGTTTGAATGATCATAAATTCCCTTCACAGTTTGCCATGTGGCCAAAGCCACAAAGGAAAAACACATCTTCACATGCATTCACACAAAATGGACACAAAATTGACTAAACCTTCCTCATATCAATTTACAGAACT
>NW_015722487.1:0-288 GCF_001515625.1 Sinocyclocheilus rhinocerous
GATTTTCCAGTCGGGAAATAAGAATTGTATGATCAACCATATCGAAAGCTGAGCTAAGATCTAAAAGGACCAAAGCAACAGCACTCCCATTATCTGTAGCCAGCATAATGTCATTAGTAACTTTCAATAGAGCAGATTCGGTTCTGTGAAGTTTTCTGAATCCTGACTGAAAAGTATCCTATAGTGAATTAGATTCCAGAAAATAATGTAGTTGAGTAAATACAACCTTTTCCAAAAATTTTTAAATGAAAGGGAGATTAGAAATTGGTCTGAAATTACCTAAATCAG
>NW_015722488.1:0-288 GCF_001515625.1 Sinocyclocheilus rhinocerous
GCAAGGATCATCAATAAAATGTATTTGTATATATAAATACCATGGCGAAGCAAGTTGCCACATGTGTTTCATAAATGTTTTAATTTTAAACTATTTATTCTGATGCCAAAACAATAGAGTGATATTTCACGTAATTTTTTTTTAAAATGTAATGTAGTTAAAATATGTGCTGTATCTTTTTAAGAGCATTTATGGTAGAAATAATTTTTCTTTGTGTCTATACTGAAAGTAGCTTTCAAAAACAGGTTTATTCTGAGAAACATTAAAAAGGTTTAATTGAAATATTCA
>NW_015722489.1:0-288 GCF_001515625.1 Sinocyclocheilus rhinocerous
GGACAATATCCCAGTTTTGAGTCTACTTCAACACCTTCATCCAAGACCCTTGCAACCTGAACACGTCTTTACCAAACAATGTCCTACCCTGGAATGTCCCTGTCCCATGTGTCTGGCCACCTCTTCCTACTATTCCCACATTTCGCTTCTATCAGTCACCTCCTCTTCTTCCCACCCACACTCATGTTCAGACATGGATTCACTGCTGCAGCTCCCACAATGCCAAACAGTCATCATCCTCCGCACATCCAAAATACTGGACCTAACTAATTAAATAACAACTTCTCT
>NW_015722490.1:0-289 GCF_001515625.1 Sinocyclocheilus rhinocerous
AAAAAAAAAGTGTTCAGATTGCTCTGCCAACTGGAATAAACAGATCTGATTTGATTTGGCCAGACAGTGTACAGTGCTGAGGATGGCATTGTGCCTATTTTGCTAAACATGCTCCTCCAGAACTTATCTTCAGAACTCAAATTTAACAATGTTAAAATGGCTTAATAAAAATACTAGTCATGCAAAAATGCCGAAAGGTGTGCATGAGAGTTCGATTTAGAGCAAAACAACCAAAGTCATGGGAAAATACTGCTATATGAAAATGTATGTGTGTTTGAGTTATTAAGAT
>NW_015722491.1:0-289 GCF_001515625.1 Sinocyclocheilus rhinocerous
ATTTCATCATATCTTACTAAGGCAATTACATCAAGAAAATGATAGCGCGTGTGGAATCAATTATGCATGCCCTTGGCCGGAGACCAGAGGCTGGGAAGTCGGAAAGGGCAGATCCACTCTGCACATGCACAAAAACACACACACACATGCAAAGAAACCCATACTACACCACGCTACACACACACACAAATAAAAAAAAGACCCTGGATCTCACAGATGTGCCCCATCAGTTCATCTTACTGCCTAAAAAGTTCATGCACTTAATAATTTATTTGTGTTCTGGATACGG
>NW_015722492.1:0-288 GCF_001515625.1 Sinocyclocheilus rhinocerous
ACAGAATCCGTCACAACTGAGCCCGCACTGTGGGGAACAAGCATATTGAAACACAGTCAGGCATAATTAACCAACAAACAACTGAATGGCCAAATGGAACAATCAAATGGTCACTTGATTAACAAATTGATTAACCAAACAATCAGCTGAGAAAGCAATCAACTAATCAAAATAAATCATGCATGAATCCACCTAATTTGATGAAATTTAAACAGGGTGTTTGCGAATTACCATAAGTGAATGTACTGTTTTACCTGAATTTTCGAATAAACATGCGAAGGAAGTTTG
>NW_015722493.1:0-288 GCF_001515625.1 Sinocyclocheilus rhinocerous
GATGCACACCAGTAATGCTTTTTTCTAAGGCATGTTCATAAAAATGACTTAAATGTCCTAATTGAAATATGGCCTAATCCTGGCTTAAACTAAGCCCTGTCTATGAAACCGGGCCTTAATGTCTTCTTTTATTTCAGTTGATTTTATCTAAAGCCGGTCTCACACTGTGCGATTTTTAAAAGTCCTTTAGGATTAGGGTTAGGGTTTATGATCATGTCACACTGTAGGATTTCAGTTGTCATCAATGTCAGACTGTACGACAGTCAAGACGCGTTAAAAACGGGTGCG
>NW_015722494.1:0-289 GCF_001515625.1 Sinocyclocheilus rhinocerous
TTCAAAGTGTCATGTTTAATTCAATGTTTTACTAGCCATTTCTTTATAATTATTTGTGTAGTTTCGAAGTGAAAATAGGTTCAAAGTAAATCCAACACATCGATAAACAAAGCAAGTTCTGAGAGAGATGAAAATTAGCTCGACTCAGTCCGGGATTCACCTGTTGATTAATATCTTCTGCCTAAATGCAAATGACAACATCAAAAAACACAAATATCCAGAAACATTTCAATGTATGGTACATAAAAGTAGGGCTGGGTATCGAGTTTGATACTTTTTAGGCACCGAC
>NW_015722495.1:0-289 GCF_001515625.1 Sinocyclocheilus rhinocerous
GCCTTGTCTTCTTTTGGTCAAATTCTAAATGTATCCCATAAAGCATTGCGACAAACTCCCTAAAAATCCTCACCCAAGATGGCAGATGAAGTAAGAAAAACAATGTAATATAATCCAAATTTCTGTTTTACCCAATTTATCTGTGTGGATGTTAAAGTACCACATTGTTAGCTTAGCAACGTGCTAATGCAAAATTTCATCATAGTACTACAGCAGGGATCTATGAATAAACATACTATTACTTTTCTTGACAGAAAATAATTAAGCAATGGTATACTTCTGTAGAAGC
>NW_015722496.1:0-287 GCF_001515625.1 Sinocyclocheilus rhinocerous
TTTTCCACGACATTCTAATTTATTGAGATGCACCTGTAATATGTACACAGTAAATACAAATATGAAATGAGAAATTTAAATGTTAGTACATAGTAGTGGGAATCAAATATTTACTGTAACAACACTGACAGTGATCAGAAGAAAATGTCTGATGCATAGGATCAATAGGGACGAGTGTTCATAATTTATAATAATCTGTGTATGGTTCACTGTTGATCATCATATGAACATCAGAATAAAATCACCTGTTGATTGTGTCTCATCAGCTCCTGTGATTCTGGATCCAA
>NW_015722497.1:0-289 GCF_001515625.1 Sinocyclocheilus rhinocerous
TTATTGATAGTGTAAAAAACTAACTTTGAAGCACATGTGATTGATTACTAGCATTACTAAACATTACTTACTACCTTACAGCAACATTACATTAAATGAAGGTAAAATAGTGAAGAAAAAATTAAAATAGTTAATTTAAATGGAACCAGAATCGGAACCGGAAAATTTTGTACAATACCCAACCCTAAAACTGAGAGAGATGACCAAGAAGACATGAGCTGACTGATTTTGGGGGTATTTTCATAATAAAAGATTTTTACACAAGAAATGCAAAGCAGGTGCAGCGATT
>NW_015722498.1:0-287 GCF_001515625.1 Sinocyclocheilus rhinocerous
ACGTGAATGTTAAAATCTCAGACAATTAGCGCTTTATCAACATTATATATTATAATGTTTATTAAGTTATTTGTTTATTAAATTTATATTGTTATTTATTAAATGCATAATGATATAAATGATTATAACTATTTTTTTAGATGAAAATGTCTTTTTTTAACTTTTTCTCATGATTTTTAATCTATTTAACTATTAGCATATTGAATATGATATATATACGTTATTATATTGAATATGATTAAAGTATGTGTGTGTGTGTGTATATATATATATATATATATATATAT
>NW_015722499.1:0-289 GCF_001515625.1 Sinocyclocheilus rhinocerous
AAAATCAAGCACCAAAGAAAAAGAGGAGGAAGCAGTGAAAAAAAAGAGCCTCTAGTCATTCTTTTGCACTTTTTACAACCCTGTTCATTCATTTCTCTCATTTCAACACCGAGTTCGCACTAGGGGTGGCCATTTATGTGCTGAGAGAGACTGCATCACCTGTGTTCATTCTTTTCATGCCACAAATATTATATCCTTGTAGCTTGCTGTTTTCCTTTGGCCAACGAGCCTTTGGTGATCTCTATAATCTGATAAATGTCCAACGCCTCACCTGTTGATATATAAAAAA
>NW_015722500.1:0-289 GCF_001515625.1 Sinocyclocheilus rhinocerous
AAAATCACAAAAGTCTACAATTGTATAACCACATACAAAACACATTAGGGAGTAAGGAGCTAGAGGTATAAGGACAACTTTCTGGTACAAGAAACAGACTTCACAGTAGCCTAAGAATGCAATAGTATACAGTGCTAGCAAAAAGTTGAAAAACATTGCAGATCACACTCGCTTTACAGGAAGCTTTAGCAGTGGAAATATTTTCTTTCTTTTTTTTTTCTTTTTTTGTCTTTTTTAACCAACAGACAGTAGCGCTTCGTCTCTGTTAGTGTGCTTGTTGAAGGCAAGA
>NW_015722501.1:0-289 GCF_001515625.1 Sinocyclocheilus rhinocerous
AAAATGTAAAGTATCAATTATTAAAACAAGATTATTTTTTTCTAAAATATCTATTGGTAATACTCCATAATGACAAATGTGAAAGGTATTTTTGTAAATCCATTACGCTATGTCGCTGTATGCCCACAAATCTCATAATTGATTTCTGTAACAACTGAAGCTAGAGGTGACGGTGGAATTTATCTATCTGAAGTAATATTTATATCTGGACCTGTCAAACACACTTCTCAACCTTTTCCTGATCATCAGAGAGTGTCAATGTTTTTAACTCTTTGACTTTGACTTTTTT
>NW_015722502.1:0-289 GCF_001515625.1 Sinocyclocheilus rhinocerous
AAAATCGGCAGTGTATCAAATACTTATTTGCCCCACTGTATATTAATAATTGCAACTCAAACATTGAGAAAACTAAGCCTAATAACTATAAAAATTTAATGACAGTTGTCTAATTCTATCATCAAAAAAATGATAACTGTGACACCATAAGCAACAGACCATAACTTACAGTTGCTACACACCCTGTACTATAAAACAACACAATGACATTTAACAGAAAAAAATAACAACCTTCCAAGAACCAGTTTTCCGACTAGAAGTCATTGGTGGTTTATCCTGAGGGGACTAA
>NW_015722503.1:0-289 GCF_001515625.1 Sinocyclocheilus rhinocerous
AAAATGTTAATGTAATAACTTTTTTTTTTTTTTGCAATTAATGTTAGAAAATCAAACTTAAGATTAATATGGACATGTTAGGCTATGGTGTTGTAGGATAGCTATTTACTTGAGTGTCATTAGTGTTTGTTTATTATTGTCAGTAATTTATCAATAATTTATTGATGTTTTGTCAATGTCATATTTGTATTTCAGTAGAGCAGTTTCATAGGCTTTTATCATATATCCTGACTCATATCTGTTCCTAACAGCAAACACTCAGAATAAAGTGAGATGATCTGCTGATGAT
>NW_015722504.1:0-289 GCF_001515625.1 Sinocyclocheilus rhinocerous
AAACAAGAGGCGGGATTTATCACACAAACCAATCACATCCAATCAGGGCTGTCGCAAGAGGGGTGCGAGGCCCCCCTGCCCTTAAATGCAACTAATGAATGTAACTTTCACGTGCATCTAATGGACAAATAAACCATGCGATCTTGTTTGTTGTCCTTTTGTTGTCAGTAAAAAGTGTCTTGATCTATTGCATAATACACTTCTAACAAGCAGAATAATACAGCATCGGGATATTGAGTCTACTATCAGCTATGACTAGTCAAAAAAAAAAAGAGCGAGAGAGAAAAAA
>NW_015722505.1:0-289 GCF_001515625.1 Sinocyclocheilus rhinocerous
AAACTAGAGAACAAATAAATAAGTAGTGGGAAGAAATTCTTAATTTGTGGCCACGATATATATTTTCACGCATGTCATGTCTCCTAAATTATAGTACAGTATATATTTTCGAATGTTCAAAACCACAAAAAACAAACAAAAAATGATAAAAGTGTAGGAGTTTGCTCCACTGGATATTGCTGTCAGTCATTTAACATTTATATCGTAAAATGTCAAATATTAAACGTTTAGCTACGGAACCTACCGTTACATCTTACCTTCACCGTGACAGGAATTCAAACCGTAAACA
>NW_015722506.1:0-289 GCF_001515625.1 Sinocyclocheilus rhinocerous
ATAGATTAAATTTCGTGACTATATCACGAACTGCCGTGAGACTGGAGACTGGGTTGCAAATAATTAGAATGATCTTTACTTGTAATGTGAGGCATGACCCAGACATGTTCAGAGGTCTGTGCTGCAGAAATGAGCATTTGAATGTTTTAAGGTTGGATTGGTTCTGTATTGTCGGTTTAGCAGTAGGTGTCACAGGCCTGTGAATAGTGCCCAGAGAGCAGTAATGTGAGCATGAGAGATCTCAAAGCAACCCAGAGTTCAATTTTGTTTGCTAACACTGTTTACTCTC
>NW_015722507.1:0-288 GCF_001515625.1 Sinocyclocheilus rhinocerous
TGCTCTGTTTCAGCCCACGAGCCCAAAGTTCGGGAAAGCAGATTCGTACGAGAAGCTGGAGAAGCTCGGCGAGGGATCCTACGCCACCGTCTACAAAGGGAAGAGCAAGTGAGTTCAGATCCTCTCCAGACAGGCTTTGACACATCTGACATTTGGTTTGAGCAAATTCATTGTTTAATTAAATCATAAAACACAGGATCCAGAAAAATGAAAACAGAAAACACCAAATTTGGGAAAATTCAAGTATATTTGTGACCCTGGAGCACAAAACCAGTCATAAGGGTCAAT
>NW_015722508.1:0-289 GCF_001515625.1 Sinocyclocheilus rhinocerous
GAAAAGATATTTGGAAGAGGTAAACAGCAAATCTTTCTCATAAATGAGTTCAGCATCTTTAATGAAATATAAGGTCGTTTAAAGTTGTAGTTTTATTTCATTTTCTTTCATTGTGAGATTCAGATGTGTTTTGGTGTCAATAGGGAAATCTGTCCAGGTCATTCTCGCTCCTGAATATCACACCAGACAGCAGTTCCTACAATGTAAGTTACTATGAATAATTAACACATACTGTATATGAATTCCAGTCTCATGCGAGAGTTTTGTTTTACATTAATTGTATAATTCA
>NW_015722509.1:0-289 GCF_001515625.1 Sinocyclocheilus rhinocerous
TAAAATAATTGTAATAATAAGTAATTTATTAATTATTTAATTAATGATTACACAATAAATTACTCATTAAATAAATTGATTATGTATTATTTATTTATTAAAATAAATGCATTATTTATTTAAATATATTATTATATCAAGTCACATTAATTCAATATATCAATTAAAAAAGGTTCATAAAAACAATAAAAATAAACTAAATAAAATATAATACAAGCAGCTTTGTCATAATTGTAATGACAGCTTAAAAAAAATATATATATATTTTTTTTATGGATGAGTTTATGGA
>NW_015722510.1:0-287 GCF_001515625.1 Sinocyclocheilus rhinocerous
TATGAAACCATAAAGCTGGCACAGAGGTATGTATAATGACAATATAAATTAATTATGATTGATATTTTAATTATTATTATTATTATTATTATTATTATTAAAGTAAGGTAAGTGTATGAGACACACTTTTGTCAGAATAGGGGTGTTTGATTCCAGATTTTTCAGAAAACCATTTACTTTACATCAAAACAGGATCAGGAATAATACAAAATTGCAGTCGTTATTACACAATAAAATTTTTGCCCGACACAATGCCTTAAATTATGCTAGTGTGTTCCAGGCACTGC
>NW_015722511.1:0-289 GCF_001515625.1 Sinocyclocheilus rhinocerous
ACAATAGGGTTCCCTGTATAGTTTAGTTTAGAAAAAAATAAAGTGTACATTACCAGTCAAAAACTAAGAAAGATGTTTTTTAAAGAATTCTCTTCTGCTCATCAAGCCTGTATTAATTTGATCCAACATACAGCAACATCAGTAATATCGTGAAATATTTTTACTATTTAAAATAAAAATAGTATAAAAAAAAAATTTAAAGCTGTTTTCTATGTGAATATATTTTAAAATGTAGATCCTTCAGAAATAGGGATGTAACGATTCACTCAACTCACGATTCAATTCGATT
>NW_015722512.1:0-289 GCF_001515625.1 Sinocyclocheilus rhinocerous
ATTGGAGCTGTAAAGTCTTGTGTTCCACGGGGCTGGTCCCAGGGGAAAATTGATGGGAGGCAGGACCCTCATTCAGGCCTGGCAGGGGGCTACAATCGCAGGCCTGCCCTAGCCTTTGGGCTGCCCTGCTTCTGGCTGAAGAGGCCTCAGCAAGAAATGCTATCCCAGTTACACAGCCCAAGTGCCAAAGCAGACCCAAACAACTCTAGAGGTTTAGCTAAAGTCAATCATCAATCATCGCTAAAAGAAATGGATAAAATCATATTTGCACATTTTGATATGCATTTTT
>NW_015722513.1:0-288 GCF_001515625.1 Sinocyclocheilus rhinocerous
TATCAAGAGAGAGGAGAATGTTACCTGGCAACTTTCTCTGCCAAACCTTGTGTTTTTAAATTATTTGCATTGTAATTACTAATTACTAATTATTAAAAAAAGAAGTAAATTACTTAATTTATTAATTAAAATGGATTTGGCAGCACTGCATTGAACCTCAAATATACAAATGTTTTCAGCAAAAACTATCGGCCATGTTGTTTAAAGTTCTTCATTGTCTTTTCCCACAAAGCAATGCAATTTGATCTATCTATCTATCTATCTATCTGTCTGTCTATCTATCTATCT
>NW_015722514.1:0-289 GCF_001515625.1 Sinocyclocheilus rhinocerous
AAAAACTTTTATTTTGGATGCGATTAATCGCTTGACAGCACTAGATTACAACCACGTATGACTGGAAAAGAATTCTCTCAAATTCTGAACCTAGCTTAATCGAAGCCTGCATTCATTCTCTTGAACCTGTATTTCTGCATGCACCACCAGGAAATACATAACACCAGCTTATTGATAATTATAATTAAACACAACCCAGTAAAGCCCTGTCCTCAGCAGAGTCTTCAGTGTAGCCCAACGGCGGTGACTTACGGTGCTGTAGGTCTGCTTGTTCCTCTTGATAAGGAAA
>NW_015722515.1:0-289 GCF_001515625.1 Sinocyclocheilus rhinocerous
AAATGAAAACAGCTACTTTCATTGTTCTCGTCTGTCTCCTTGTGGTGGAGGTGAAAGGTGAGCTCTCTCTCATATAAATAATGTTTTATGTTTGTTTTTCACATTAAAATGAACTTAGTGTGATACTTTGAAATAAGAATTCTAAAACTGATCTGAAATTAACACTGGGTTGTTTCAGGCCATTCACTGGATGTGAAGGGCAGATGCATTTGTGCTGATAAAGGAGTGAATAAAGTCTCTCGAAAGGCAATCGAGAAGGTTGAAATCATCCTTCCAAGTCCTTCTTGTA
>NW_015722516.1:0-289 GCF_001515625.1 Sinocyclocheilus rhinocerous
AAAGTTTTAGTAATTTTGTTGTGCATTTTTGTCATTTTTATTAGTATTTGTTGAAAATATGTCTATTTACATTTTATTCCATTTTATTTCATTTTTAGCAGAAGTTAAACTAAATGTTGCCTTAGCAACTAGCTGAAAAAATAAGTTTAAGTTTTTATATATTTTATTTTATTTTAGTTTAAATTTATTTTATTTAAAGTAATACATTTTTTTTAATGGTTTTAGTTTAATTAATTATAATAAGCCTGATCCGATCACAAGTGCACAGCTGAAAATTGTAATTTCAGTA
>NW_015722517.1:0-289 GCF_001515625.1 Sinocyclocheilus rhinocerous
AAAGTGCAGCTCGAGGTATCATAGCCGTTCATTAGTGTTGCCTTTTATAAAAAATAAAAATTATCACACACCTCACCTTGATGTCTTTATACTGTAAATGTCACCTGACTCCAATATGATGAAATGATGAAAAAAATGCCAGACATGGGTTGTGAAAGGTGTTTAGACACAAAGGGAAAAGCCTTGCTGCATTGTGAATGTTTATGAGGGAGCATTATGCAGTTATGAATGATTAATGTAGAACTAGAATCTTGTGGCATAATTGTAACAGGGTCTGTTTATGCATGCG
>NW_015722518.1:0-289 GCF_001515625.1 Sinocyclocheilus rhinocerous
AAATATAAGTCCTCTATCCATAATATTGCTTTCTCCAGTGAAAAACAGTCTCCTCTAAATCAGGAGAGAAATATAAAGCACCGTTTTCAAACCAAAACAGTTCTTAACAACAATGTAGGTGGATTTTGATGTGAGAAGACAACAGGGGATGGACTTTTTTAACTGGAGGAAGTGTAATTATGGATTATGGATTTTGTTCAGAATCAATGGTTTAAGTAGGGCTGTCAGTCGAATAAAATTTTTGATCTAATTAATTACAGGGTGCTGCGATTAATTAATCTAATTAATC
>NW_015722519.1:0-289 GCF_001515625.1 Sinocyclocheilus rhinocerous
AAAGATTTTAGAATAGTTCTCTGCATCCTTCTGAAGGCGCTCCGCTCCGCCTGTGTTTGCGGTGTTGATCGATTTGACCATTTTAACATTATTAATTACACAAACAAAACATTTAGCGTACTGTCTGTGGAAAAATATCATCAGTGATTGATTAGCCTATGTTTATTTATTGCAGACTTTATTACTAAGCGAAGCAAAACTTGCTGAAGTATCCACAACAGATGCGCATCACAGTTGCGTTCGTTACTATAGCAACAGTAGAATCACTACACACTGTTTAAAAATCAAC
>NW_015722520.1:0-289 GCF_001515625.1 Sinocyclocheilus rhinocerous
GTGGATCCGTAAAGATGGACCTGAGGATTGAGTCGTCATCACTGTAATACCATCTGCGTTTGTTCTCATTCGCCGTTCATAACTGTAATCATGTTATAGTCACGCGCTGCATTAAACAATAGTCATGCGAATCCCCACAAGTGCTGTAAAAAAATACAACTACATTTTTTACAGTTTACGGGAACTTTTGAGTCACAAATACTGAGAAAAACTAAAAAATCAACTTGACGCATTGAGATTTTTAGGTTGTCTTAAAGGGGTCATATGATGCTGCTAAAAAGAACATTAT
>NW_015722521.1:0-289 GCF_001515625.1 Sinocyclocheilus rhinocerous
AGCATCCCAATTGACATCAGAGAGGTATTCCAGGTCCTGGAGCTCCGAGAGACTGGAAATCCTCTTCTGAGCGTCTACACACAACAGCTGACAACAGAAGCAAACACACTGCATGTTTCATACGCCACTAGATCATGTCTGATCCTAAACATGACTGTAATTATCAAATAAATAAAGCATAACTACAGTGCTGTTCGTGTGATTAATGTTACCTTTGGTAAGAGTGTTTTGATCCCTGTAGACCAGGCGGAAGTGTAACAGGGTTGCGCTTTGTGGAAAGTCTGCAGGA
>NW_015722522.1:0-289 GCF_001515625.1 Sinocyclocheilus rhinocerous
GTCTCACCTGGTCAGGAACTCAACAACTGCATCACCAAGAAACTCCAAGCGCTCATTATGATTGATTCTGTTAAAAGGACAGGGATTACACCCTTTAGTTGTTATATTTCAACTGCCTTTTTAAAAATTGTAAAAAATAAATAAATAAAACAAAATTCATAAATGATCACCAACACAAGAAACAAATGACTTGACTAAAATAAAATACAATAAAACACACACACACACAAACCTGGAGGGTGATGGGTCATCCTGGCCCAATCTTGACATAATATTAATCAAGGTGTTA
>NW_015722523.1:0-289 GCF_001515625.1 Sinocyclocheilus rhinocerous
AAATAATGACTTTATTCAACAATTCGTCTCCTCCGCATCACCCTACAGTGCCATTTTGGAGAGTATCACATACGCAAACAACGTATGCAACGTATGTACGCGGATACATTGTTTAAGTTCAGATCAAAGCGTAAACAATGTAAACAGCGTATCCGTGTACGGTGCTGCTGACACAGAAACGCTTTACGTATGTGATACTCCAAAATAAAAAAAATCTAAATCTCTTTATTGTCACACATCGTGCACACAAGTGTAACGATGGTGAAATTCTTAGGTACAAGACTCTGTG
>NW_015722524.1:0-289 GCF_001515625.1 Sinocyclocheilus rhinocerous
AACTTGTAGGAGCAGCCAGGTATAATTGTTTTCTCGTTAATTCAGAGAAACTATGGAACGATAGCAGTTATATTTAATTAAATTTAGTTTATAAGTTCAGTGAAATAGCCTAAGATATAAATATTAATGTGAATATAGAGGCTATGGCATATTTTACGTGTTCGTATTAATAGTAGTCGATTCAAAAATCAAAACATATCTTTGAACAGACACATTCTCAGAGGATGAAGAGAACATAAAAATAACCAGACTTCTACGTAAGTGAAACCGAAAGTGAGCGTGGCGCTAG
>NW_015722525.1:0-289 GCF_001515625.1 Sinocyclocheilus rhinocerous
AACATTTTTTCAACATTAATTGCGGGTGCAAAAGTGATAATAATTTAATGTCATTTACATTGACAATTCAACTTTTTTAACATTGATTGAATGGTTTTCACCTGCTCTTTTGCTATCTGGGAAATCATAAACATCTAAATCATAAACATCTAATAAACGTCTATTTGACATCTGATAGGAAACGTCCTAGACCTATTGCAGATGAGAAAAACACTAAAAGATACATCTAGCAGATATAAATGCAGACGTCAAATAGATGTCTCCGTGATGAACATAACGGCCACCTAAT
>NW_015722526.1:0-289 GCF_001515625.1 Sinocyclocheilus rhinocerous
AATAAATTGTCAAAAAAAAAAAAGAAATAGTTGATTTGGTATTTTACATTAATGACACTTAAAAATATATAATATAATATAACATAATGTTATATAATATAATAATAGCATTAAAAGGCATTTATACATTCTGTGAAAGTTAGAAAGGCAAGATGGCCTCTTTGAATAATTTTACATTTTGTGCAATGAGAACTAAATGAGCAAATGTTTCTATTTATTTTCGTTAAAGGTCCCCTGAAATGCGTAGAAACACGCAGCATTACTCTATGTGTTGACGTCATTTTAACTG
>NW_015722527.1:0-289 GCF_001515625.1 Sinocyclocheilus rhinocerous
AAATTTTTTTTAGTGAAATTGGGCATCAAATTCCTATAATATACAGTAAAATAATAATAATAATAATAATAATTTAAAAAAATATTAAAACTTTTAAAAGTTTTGACTTTGTTTTTTTTCTATTGTAAATATTATTATATATGCTAAAATTATAATATTATTATTTATTATTTGCCCTAATCAAACCAATTCAATGATTTAAAAAACAAAAAAGGGTAACACTTTACAATAAGGTTTTTTAGTTAACATTTACATTTACATTTAGTCATTTTGCCGACGCTTTTATCCA
>NW_015722528.1:0-289 GCF_001515625.1 Sinocyclocheilus rhinocerous
AATATCGCCCCATTAGGAATTATTAAAAATGTCAGCCTGTTAGGCATTCAGCATGGCTGTAGGAAGAGAGAAGACAGTCCTTCACCAGAGCTGTGTCATTAGCACTAGAGTTCGAGCGCATCTCTCAGAGTTTGCTGTTATTGTAAACTGAATCTGACCGGTATATGCCTGAATATGCAGAATATGATCATGTGGATATAAAACACAAAACTTTGTGGGTTTCAACTGGTTCTTGGTAAAGCTGACTAAGAAAGACCACAGAATTAAATCCACCTGGATCTCATATCTG
>NW_015722529.1:0-289 GCF_001515625.1 Sinocyclocheilus rhinocerous
GACAGACACAGACAGACACAGACACAGACACACACACACACACACTTTTAAATAAATGTCAAAAACACAACAAAACCTTAAGGTTAAAATAAAACTAAATATAAAAACGAATTAAAAATATTAATAAAAACTAATAGTATCACAATAATGCTAAAATAACATGGACCCCTGCTCTAAATCAATAGTGTTTTAATGACAAATTTCTCTAATTAAATCACAAGTCTTTATTGTGTCATTCTTTATTAAACCATCTGTGATTATATATATATATATATATATAAAGTCCTCC
>NW_015722530.1:0-289 GCF_001515625.1 Sinocyclocheilus rhinocerous
AATAACAGCGCATCTAAAAGTATGAGACAACAACAAACAAAAAACTCAATCGGGCTCAAATTGATAAGCAATATTGAGACGCCATTGTTTACAACACAACTGGAGCACATGCCGCTGAGGTGAGGGCGTTACATTTAGACATGCACTAGAGGCGGTTTAGCCAAATCACAACACACTGGACCAGCTAACCAATCAGAGCCCATCCCATATTTCTGAGGGAGGGGCTTAATAAAACCAGGAAATGATCAGCACATTTATAGGAGAAGGGACAGAGCAGTGTAGAATAAAG
>NW_015722531.1:0-289 GCF_001515625.1 Sinocyclocheilus rhinocerous
AATTCATTCTCCATTGCAGCTGGATGGACACCTGCGGTTCTATAAAGTCAAGAAAAGCTCAGCTTTATGCAAATGAGTTGTAAAAAAAATCCTGGCAGCAGCCAATGGCTAGCAAAGTACAAAAACGAATAGAACAAGACCTTTAAATGTGATAAAGTATGTGGAAAAACACCACAAGCTCAAATTTGGCCTTGCTATCGTTAAAAGACACACTAACAAGTTTAAATGGAAGAATTAGGAAGGGAAAAAATCTTATTTAACCAATTTAGTATCACTGTAGGAAATTTAT
>NW_015722532.1:0-289 GCF_001515625.1 Sinocyclocheilus rhinocerous
AATTGAATCAGTCAATTAGAATAATAAATCATTTGGGCTGTTACCAGTCCAAAATCAGTATTGAAAAAATTAATCTTTGCAATGCAGAGTAAACTCAGAAGCTGCATTAGAATGGACATTGATGCATTTACACACTGTTTAATGCAGGAAATGAATGTATTTAACCTGCAGTTACAAATGCATTAATTCTGTTTTGATATTTTAAACATAAAACGTTAAATACTGATATCTGAAATTATTTTTAAAAAAAAATGAAAATATACTTTAAATGTGAAATTAAAACTGCCAG
>NW_015722533.1:0-289 GCF_001515625.1 Sinocyclocheilus rhinocerous
AATTGCTACTCAAAACTAGCCCAAAACTAGCCCAATCGCTTTTCGAGGGTGGCTCCCCATTACAAATCGCGTTCGGGGTGTAAAGTACATGTTTTTGGCGGGGTTCCCCTGGCAAAATTCGCACTCCAGGGGCTAAATATCACGTTATCGGGATCGCTTTAACCCACGGACATGAAAAACAACCCGCGGCAACAGTGATAACGTAGCCCAATTCCGCAGGAAAACAGCGGACTTGGCAACACTGCTTGGGAGAAACCAGGCTCAGTCAGGGGGCCAGTTCTCCTCTGGC
>NW_015722534.1:0-289 GCF_001515625.1 Sinocyclocheilus rhinocerous
AATGCAATACAAATAAACCAAAAATCAAATAAGTAAATAATTAAAAGTTCATTTTAATTTAAAATAAAGTTTATTTTATTTTAATTATTCAAACTATACAGTAAAATAAATTAAAGCACTCCAAAAAATACTCCAATTTCTTAAGCATATTTATTTAAATGTAAATGTAAAAAAAAAAGAAAAAAAAAAGCTTGAGAAATCATAAGAAAATATGTCTATTGTAAAAGAAAAAGTATTGTAAAAAACATGCTTTTTGTTGTATTAATGTTTTTGGATTAATGTCAGTTGC
>NW_015722535.1:0-289 GCF_001515625.1 Sinocyclocheilus rhinocerous
AACGTGGCTCAGCCAATCAGAATCAAGGACCGGAACTCTCCGTTTCATAATGCTATTTTTGCATATTCAGTCACAGATTAAATGGTTCAGTCATACACATACAATATATATGAAATAAACACACACACACACACACACACATTTCATATACATGTCTTTATACACTGTGCAAAGGTTTGGTATCAGAATTCTTACTGATCCCAAACAGTGTATAAAGACATATATGCAATATAATATGAAATGTGCTAACCAATCACAGCACACACTGGCCCAGCTAACAACACACACT
>NW_015722536.1:0-289 GCF_001515625.1 Sinocyclocheilus rhinocerous
AAAAAAAAAAAAAAAAAAAAAAAACAATACTTGTGGGGTATGAAATCTAAAAGGGAAAACATGATTATTTTCTTACAGTATTGACATGATTTTTTTTTTTTTTTTGCTTCTATTAAGCATCAATCTTTCAATACAAAATGTTATGCTCAATTTCTCTTAATTTCTTAAGTCATTTTGTTCTTAAGTGAATGTATCTTGATTTAAGAATGTTTGGTTATTCGTACTGGAAACATGACAGAAATTCTGATTGATTGATTGATTGATTGATTGATTGATTGATTCATTGATT
>NW_015722537.1:0-289 GCF_001515625.1 Sinocyclocheilus rhinocerous
AATAATAATAATAATAATAATAATATCAAAGCCATATTGATATACATCACAAAATGTTGGCCAAAACTGCACAGCCTTACTAACACGCACAACAAAATTTTCTTTTTGAAATGTCATTTTAAATCACAATCTTTATCCAAAAAACTCAATTAGATTTTTTTTCTCCAAATGGTGCAGCTCAAGTACATACTGCATAACAACACCTACGTAACAATTCAAACAGCAGCATGCAAAAGTGTTCACTAACTCAGCAAGTCAAACTGATCCACTCACTTGCTTGTTTCCTCAA
>NW_015722538.1:0-289 GCF_001515625.1 Sinocyclocheilus rhinocerous
AAGCTGTACAAATTCGTAAGAATTTGCCACAAATTGCAAAAACATAACATTTTGACTTTTTAAAAATATTTTATATTTTGATTATTGTAATTTATTCTAGGTCACTTGTCAAGGAATTTGCTAGCTTTTTCAGCATTTTTACACTGATTTTTTGGCAAAAACTTATGAGAAATTTGAACTATTCAAGTTATTTGCACAAAAAAAACGCGATTTAAAAAAAAAGTACACATGAAGCTGTACAAAATCATATACATTTTTCAAAACTGTAAAATAGTTATGAATTGTCATG
>NW_015722539.1:0-289 GCF_001515625.1 Sinocyclocheilus rhinocerous
TATTACTCAGTACTTAAATGTATAATTACACTGTAACAATGACACTTAAAATAAAGTGTAAGCAAATATAGTTACATTGTATATTTACTATTTACATAATTATATTTATGTAAAAATTAGTGCTGGGCAACGATTAATCGCAATTAATCGCATCCACAATAAAAGTTTTTGTTTATATATGAGCGTGTACTGTGTTTATTTATTATGCATATGTAAAGACACACATACAGTATATATTTTTAAAAATATATTTACATGTATATATTTATATTCATATAATTTATATTAT
>NW_015722540.1:0-289 GCF_001515625.1 Sinocyclocheilus rhinocerous
AGGTCAAAGTGTTTGAGATGCACTCAGCCTCACTTCCTGTTTGACACTGGTACCATCAACTTAATTGTGACTTTACAGTAGCCCCAAAAATAATGTAGACACTTAGGGTGTTTTCACATAAAGTATATTTTAAATGAACCAAACTCAGTTCAGTTAAAGTGAACCAGAAAAGAAAACTGCTGTAGGTGACCTCAGTGCTTTCAGTGTTCACAATGTAAACAGGCTGATACAACATATTCATATCTGCAGTATATCAAAACAAGTGGCCTTTATTTTAATGAAATATAGC
>NW_015722541.1:0-289 GCF_001515625.1 Sinocyclocheilus rhinocerous
AAGTACAATTAGGTGAAAAATAGTACATGTTTTCAGATAATACATCTAGATTATTTGGTATTTATTTATTTATTTTCATTTTATAAAGCATGGAAATAAAATGTATAAATTACCATTTAAATGTTTTGGATTGATAAAGGATTGGGTTTGGGATTATGCTCACCAAAGCTGCACTGATTTGATCAAAAGTACAGGCAAACAGTAATATTATTACAATTTATAAATAACTTTTCAGCAGCCATTGCTCCAGTCTTAAGTTTCACATGATCTTTCAGAAATCATTCTAATA
>NW_015722542.1:0-289 GCF_001515625.1 Sinocyclocheilus rhinocerous
AAATGCAGTGGTTGCCTCTAATTTTAAATGGCTACAGACAATTCGACCCGTAATAGAGCAACAAATGTGATATTGAAAGTCATTATAATACCTCTTTGTGAGAGCATTAAAATGAAAAAAATTCACAATCATGGAAATTGATTGGTCAGAGGTGTGGGAACTGTGTCTTTAAGCAAAATAGACAATACAACTTATTTCTGTCTTTTGATTTTATGGTGACGTCTCTCCTTCAGCCGATCTGATCCACCTGGTACTGTGATTCTGCTCAAATATTGAACAGGAATCCGCT
>NW_015722543.1:0-288 GCF_001515625.1 Sinocyclocheilus rhinocerous
AAGGAAAAATTGAAATCGCATCATATGACCCCTTTAAAAAATACTTACACATGGCTCAATTTCTCAAAACTCTACACACAAAATCACAAAACACACACACAACATGCAAAACATCACACATATCTTGCAAAATCAAACACTTCATTCAGAACTATTTTAACTCTTCTAAAAATTTTATTTTTGCATAGTACCTGTACACACAAACATAAAATAATTAGCCACATACAAGCCAAACTACACACCGATGTGAAAAATGTAAAACACTACTCTCATGTGTCTTTTGCTTGT
>NW_015722544.1:0-289 GCF_001515625.1 Sinocyclocheilus rhinocerous
TCTTTTTAAGACAACTAACTGAAATGATATTATTACAACATTTTCCGGAGTATAAGTTGCTTTTTCATCATCTATAACATGCTGTGAGTTATAATTCATAGCGACTTGTATAATGCAATTAAAATCAAGCATGCAAAGCTTTTGGAAGTTTACTTGTGCGTTTCCCCGAGTTTTCCTTTAAATAAAATAGTTTTAGGCTTGCCGTTTATAAAGCACATTGTTTATAATGAATCCTGTGAGTGAATGAGATCAGGATGAGTTTGTTTCTTCATCAGGTTTGTAGAAATGT
>NW_015722545.1:0-286 GCF_001515625.1 Sinocyclocheilus rhinocerous
ATCTTCAGAAATCATTCTAATATGCTGATTTGCTGCTCAGTTTTTATCAGCTGTTATTGCTACTGCTCAATTATTAATGTGCATGTGTGTATATATCGGCACAGTGATCAACTAGAAACACTAAAAATGGCACTTCATGACAAAAAGGTTGACTGTAATATGCTTTTGAATCACTCATATATGAATGGTTCATTTTCCACGTGCAGTGCTGGGAATCACCACAGATCAGAAAGAAAAACACACTCCCACACACTCTCTCACACACACACACACACACACACACACA
>NW_015722546.1:0-289 GCF_001515625.1 Sinocyclocheilus rhinocerous
CAGTTTATATACATTTAAAATATATTAACTTTCAAATTTGAATAATATGATGAAAGATTATTTAAAAAATATTTTAAATGTACTTTATAGTAAAACATTTAATTTAACATTATTGCCAAGTTCACTTTTTAAAAGTGTACAAAAGTGCTAAGAAATATAGTTATACAAGTGAACTCTAAGTGCATTTAAGTGATCTTTTATTTCATAATGTATAAAAATACACTTAAGATTTGAAGTAAACTATAAGTGTTTATTCAATACAATACAATTCAAATACAACGCCCCAGAA
>NW_015722547.1:0-289 GCF_001515625.1 Sinocyclocheilus rhinocerous
ATAAATATTATTTTACATTATGATTCATACTGTATTATATATTATTATTACATTTCTGGTTATTAAAGAACCTTATATTATTCACACATTACATTTATATATTACATTATGGCAATAGAATAAAATGACAAATTACAAAATATAAATCCTAATTTTATAAATATAAATATATAATATAGAAATAATATAGCATATTAATATAAAACAAAGATCTGGGCCATATGTCAATATAAATGCTATATTGACCCTGACAGCAACTCTGCTGCGAAACACGGTTCTGACACATTCT
>NW_015722548.1:0-288 GCF_001515625.1 Sinocyclocheilus rhinocerous
TCATTCTAATATGCTGATTTGCTGCTCAAGAAACATTTCTTCTTACCCCAAACTTTTCAATGGTAGTGTACATTCATCAGTCAGCATGTTTGCCATACTGTGAAGCAAATCCATGTCAGTCTACTTGATCCAACGACGACAGGCTGCTTTGAGCCCAAAACTGTGGAACGGTTCAGAGTTTATCACAGACAGACCTTGATTATAGCGAAGGCCGATCCGTGTCTTTGCTTGAACGGATGTTGATTCAGACACACACGAGTGAAGGGATTTGTTTCCTGAGATGGACAG
>NW_015722549.1:0-289 GCF_001515625.1 Sinocyclocheilus rhinocerous
AAAGAACAATAGACTGATAGAAAGAGTGATAGATGGATAGAAAGAGCAATAGAACAAAAAAGTGATATAAAGAATGCTAAAAAGTTAGTACGATAGACAGAGAATGATATAGGACAATAGGACAATGATAGGACAATCAATCGAAAGGACAATCAATAGACAAAAAGAAGGGCGATCAACATATAGATCGATAGATCCATCCATCCATCTATAATTTCTCGATGTATTACAGACATCCTTAGTGGGCACATACTGTCAGTCTTTGCGTTAAAATCTACAGGCAGATTAA
>NW_015722550.1:0-289 GCF_001515625.1 Sinocyclocheilus rhinocerous
ACACAGGCAGGCCTTGTCACTGTGGGTCCATACAATAATACGGATCTGACAAATAGAGCTCTGGCTGGGACACGTCTGACCGGGTAAAGCTGCACAGTTTTCACTGTAAAAACGGTTATTGCTTCCTTTAGTTTGTAACATGTCATTAAATAAGAAGCTTCTGTATGAAAAATCCTAAAAAAGACATCAAAACACTTCTGTGAACATCATATAATACTATCAAACTGCTTAACACCCAAATGTCTCAACATATAACTCGAAGCATTTTTAATTCATTTGATACAGATGG
>NW_015722551.1:0-289 GCF_001515625.1 Sinocyclocheilus rhinocerous
ACACACGGCTTCCCACACTTCTGTATTCATCACATTAAATCACTCACACAATAAAAGTGTGTCGGTTCTCACAGGACTAACTGGACTTAAGATCATAGACCATCAGAATGCATTACTGTGATTATTTCAGTTGTACATTTTAGAAAAATGTTATTTTTCTTCTTAAATACAAATAATTTTTAAATACACATGTGTAAACACATGTATGAAATTGTATCTAACATTTGTCTCTGACGTTCATATTTTGAGTTGACCATCTTGTGGGAACTTGAAATGTCCTGCGTCCCCA
>NW_015722552.1:0-289 GCF_001515625.1 Sinocyclocheilus rhinocerous
GATCTCGATCTCATATATTTACCCTCTTTGCAGTAGATGAGTGGGTTCTGTCCCGGCGCTGGTCTCAGTCTCTCTGAGTCTTTCTGCTGCAGCATCGCCCTCCGCTTCCTGTTCCCCATCCAGCCGTCATTCGGCACATCGGCGATATCTGACTGAAAACCACACCATCACAGCACAGAGAGAGAATACTGTACATGACTGGGCTTTGCACTGAAGAAAACTCATACTATTTTAATTATTTTGTCTAAATATTTGTGCATGTAATTAAATTGCAAATTAAATTAGATCT
>NW_015722553.1:0-289 GCF_001515625.1 Sinocyclocheilus rhinocerous
AAGATTGAAACTAAAAGACGATGCTGTGCCAGCTATATTGGATCCAACAGTAATGTCACAACACAAGTGTGAGTTACTGTTTTTATTACGTGATCACTATTGTTTTGTCTGTTAAACAGATTGTTTATGTACTGGGTATTTATGCATTTTTGACCTGAATCACAACAGCGTCCATCTATAAGGAATGTACACTGTCAAACATACACAGCTGTTAGTCAATCATAGCAGTGGGCGTTTACTTCAAAGTCTACAATCCTCCACGCCTATTCAAACAGAGCGTTCTGATGAG
>NW_015722554.1:0-289 GCF_001515625.1 Sinocyclocheilus rhinocerous
ACTGGAACTAGCGCAATCACAAAACGAACATGATAAAAGCGGCCGCATGCTTTGATAAAGATTTAAATCCAAAAGCATATGTTTTACAATAATAAGTGAGGCATGCATTGATCATAATGAATTAATTTATCAGGATTGAAAATTACGTTAGTCACACAGAAATAAAGCGGTATGAACATAGCCTACCTACGTATTCAGTCGAGTCTGTTTCTGTTTATTTGTAGTCGCAGTTATAAACATTACATTTAGAAAGAATGATAATTTCTATATTTTTATAAAAGCTCCCGAA
>NW_015722555.1:0-288 GCF_001515625.1 Sinocyclocheilus rhinocerous
TGTTCACAAAGGCTGCATTTATTTGATCATAAATACAGTAAAAACTGTTATTTTATCAAATATTACTGCTATTTAAAACAACTCTTTTTCTATTTTAAAAATGTAATTTATTTCTGTTATGGCAAAGATGCATTTTCAGCATCATTACTCCAGTCTTTGTCACATGATCCTTCAGAAATCATTCTTATATGCTGTTTTGCTGCTTAAGAAACATGTTTTATTATTATAAATATAAAAAAACAACTGTGCTGTTTAATACTTTTGCAGAAACTGTGATGTATTTTCTTT
>NW_015722556.1:0-289 GCF_001515625.1 Sinocyclocheilus rhinocerous
ACAGCCGAACATAACCAGTCATACCTAATCATATAGCGAATGCGATCATATCACCTCTTCTCATGATGTGACTTTCCCCCATTCATTTTCAATTACACCCCAGCAAACTCACGGTACGCTTTAGGGGGTCTGTTAAAACTTAATGGGGTCAGGGGAGGCGTGAGAGACGCGGACTCCCGCTGTAACATTACCTGCTGGTGTCACTGTTGGGCAATTTTCTTTAGAAAAACAAGTGTTATATTATAATGTTATATTTTGTAATATTGGCGTTGTTTTATTTTTGTACTGT
>NW_015722557.1:0-289 GCF_001515625.1 Sinocyclocheilus rhinocerous
ACAGGATCAGCTTCTGGACTGGGCGTTCAATGACAGACAGCTTGTTGAGGTGACGACCATCCCTTTCCAGATTTCGGTCACCAAGGCGTACCTTGACTCTTCTCACAAGCCCGTCTTTATCTGTAGTAGTCTCTGTAACTCTGGCCAGCCGCCACTCATTTCTGGGCAGATCATCAGTCTTTTCCATGACAATGTCTCCTACTTGCAGGTTTCTCTTTGCTGTGTGCCAGCGCTGTCTGGTGGCAATGTTGGATAGATACTCCTTACGCCAACGACTCCAAAACTGCTC
>NW_015722558.1:0-289 GCF_001515625.1 Sinocyclocheilus rhinocerous
CGGTTTCAGCTAAAAATCTTCTTTACTGCTCTACTGAAGAAAGAAAAATGACCTACTTGTTGGATGGCCTGAGGGTGAGTAAATTAACAGAAAATTTTCATTTTTGGGTGAACTATGCCTTTAAGACATGGTCAGGTTCTGTTTGGTTTCAATGCGCTGAAGCATTGTTCAGTCACTCCAGGATTTCTTGATTCTGCGATTGCACAATTTTATGCAAAATCAAACACTGCATTATTTGTAGCACCTTGCATTTTTGTTTGAAATCCTGATGAAACTGATTGATAATATA
>NW_015722559.1:0-289 GCF_001515625.1 Sinocyclocheilus rhinocerous
ACCTTGCTGAGAACAAATTAATTTGAACTTAGATCCAGGATAGTAACTATGTTCACCTCTTAAATGTGAAATCAACTGTTGACCGTCTGGGTGCTCTTTTTGACAAATAAAACAGATCAGCATTCTGTCAACATCATACTGCCCGACTTTAAGTTAAGGTTACTGTCTGGTTGAGCAGTCTGGCTCTCAAATCTCTTACCCTGGGAGACTCCTTCATTTTCCCTACATCAGTGTTATACACTGTTGTCTGCAGGAATGTGTAAAAGTTCACAAGTGCACTATCATAGGA
>NW_015722560.1:0-289 GCF_001515625.1 Sinocyclocheilus rhinocerous
GAGCAGGAATTTTTACACTCTTCCACCCTGTGAAGCGAAGCCAGATCATGTCTCAAACATGACTTCCACCAACTGCCCGCACAAGCGCTAAAAGTGTGCATGTGTTTATGGTTTTTGCACATTTGAGAGTGTGTGCTGAGACAGTAAATATTTAGTCTCTATACAACTAGGTGTGAATGTGTGTTTGAGGGGGTGTGTGTTTTCTGAATAGGACGGCGGCTTTCTTTGAGTGACTTGATGAACGATTTCCATTAAGGACCAAGAGACGGTCTTTGTAAGAGTATCTGAG
>NW_015722561.1:0-289 GCF_001515625.1 Sinocyclocheilus rhinocerous
ACTCTAATTACTGTTGTGTGATTCGACACGAATCCAAATGTGTGAGCTTTGCACATGTTTTGCATGCTTCATGTTAATTTAGTACCATTAAATAAGTCACTTTGGAATATGAGTCGCAGCAGGTTTCAGATGATAGAAAAATGCAATTTATATTCTGGAAAATGCATCTCCTTTTGTGTTCCACAGAAGTCAGTCAGTCCACAGTAAGGGTGAGTTATTCTTTCAGTCTGCGACACAGTCAGAATAATAAAGAACGGATTTCAGGAAATGATACTGAAGCAACTGAAGC
>NW_015722562.1:0-289 GCF_001515625.1 Sinocyclocheilus rhinocerous
ACTAACTAACGTTAAAAAGTGAAATCGCAATGAACCACCCCTTTATGGAAAGAAAGCAATGTTTTGATATGACAATTAAATATAAATTATACAATATATTATACATAAATGTTGCTCTGTTGGGCTGGTTGGCATGTTCAAACAAACAAAACAATGTCTTGATATGACAATTAACTTAATATTATAAATATAAAATATATATATAAATATATAGGCCTAATACTTTGCTCTGTTGGGCTGAGATAAAGCAAAGTTTTCATATGACATTTAAATATGTAGTATAAAAATA
>NW_015722563.1:0-289 GCF_001515625.1 Sinocyclocheilus rhinocerous
AATCAGAGTCCAAACAGCTGATAAAAACATCACAATGATCCACAAATAAACAACAAAAAACAACCAGGAACAAATCCATCATTAAGACATTTTTAACTTCAAACCATTGCTTCCAGCTAAAATACGAGTCCTCTCTGTAATATTGCTTTCTCCAGTAAAAACATTGTCTTGTCTGAATCAGGAGAGAAATATGCAAAGATCAAGCATCATTTATAAGTGCAAACTGTACTAAACAAGCCTTTTTATGGATTATGGACACATATCTTGGTCTAAATCGATCGTTTAAAGT
>NW_015722564.1:0-289 GCF_001515625.1 Sinocyclocheilus rhinocerous
CATGTTCTTCAGTGTCTGATTGAATCTCTCCACCAGTCCGTCGGTCTGCGGGTGGTAGGGACTGGTTCTCAACGCAGTGATACCCAGTTGCTGGTGGAGCTGTTTCATCAGGCGGGAAGTGAAGTTAGTGCCTTGGTCAGTTAAGATCTCCTCTGGGATGCCTACCCTGGAGAACAGCTGGATGAGAGCGTGGATGACTTTGGGCGTAGTGATGGTGCGAAGTGGGAAGGCTTCCGGGTACCTTGTCGCGTAGTCACAGATGACTAAGATGTATCGGTGTCCCGCACTG
>NW_015722565.1:0-289 GCF_001515625.1 Sinocyclocheilus rhinocerous
ACGTTCAGACAAGGTGAAAGAGCAAATGAACACACGTGCATGTTATTTATTGTGCATTTCACATCATGTCAAATATAATTAAACTAAGTCAAATGTTTCACGTCAGGTCAAACTGACACAGAAATTCAATGTCACTGCTCATGGCAACGGACTGGCCACTCTCTCGGTGAGGATTCATGAACACTCACCACTTCAGTGCTATAAATATCACTTTAAATTAAAATGAGTAGATGTAAATCAATCTAATTCTATCTGGATGTCCTCTCAGGTGTTTTCTCTGTATTATGCT
>NW_015722566.1:0-289 GCF_001515625.1 Sinocyclocheilus rhinocerous
AAATTGAATTAAATTTACATTTAAAAGTATATAATATGTATTATATTATTATATTGTATATATAATATTATTTTACAATACTGTTGCAACTATTTTTGAATAAATAAATTCAGCCTTGGTGAGCAGAAGAGACTTAAATAAAAAACATTAAAAATTTTACTGATCCCCAACTTTTGTGTGTGTGTGTGTGTGTGTGTGTTATTTTTATGTATTTCTTTTACATTATTATTTATTACTATTATTTCTGGTCAAAATCATTTCAGTCAAATTATTCCCCCACTTGCCATTT
>NW_015722567.1:0-289 GCF_001515625.1 Sinocyclocheilus rhinocerous
AAAAAAAAAGAGAGAAACAGAACTTGGTGAATTCCATGAAAAGTCAAATCAAGGCCAATTTTTTTTTTAATTCCTGAAAAAAATAGTTTGGGGTATTCTTAAGACAACCCCACACCTTAAAAGGCATTTTCAGAGAAACTCAACAAGTACAGGAAATTATAAAACCATTAGCCATATATTAGCACCATATATATTTTTGTTTTCACAGAAACAACACACCTGACTTCAGAGCAAAAATCAGTCATTTAATTCCAGTGATGATTTGTTTTATCACCACAAAAGCAGCAAC
>NW_015722568.1:0-289 GCF_001515625.1 Sinocyclocheilus rhinocerous
ATAAATATAAATAATATATATATACACTATAAATAATTAAACATTTTACAAGAAAAAAAAAACAATGTCAGCAAATTTAAATTTAAAATTAATTCTGAGTGGAAACTGTTTCAAAATAAATCCTACACCAAATGGTGTCCAATGTACCTGTACATTTAGTTTTTTTTAATTATTATTATTATTTACTGATATTTAATAGTTTGTTTATATTTTTTAATAGATTTTAATATTTGCAACCTGATCATAAGAACTGTGACTGACCGCTTACCAGATAACATATTCAGAGGGA
>NW_015722569.1:0-288 GCF_001515625.1 Sinocyclocheilus rhinocerous
ATATAAACATGCATTTATATATTTATATATTTATATATATATATATATATATATATATGGATTTACGATTTATAGTTATGTGTTTGAGTAAAATGCTATTTTTGTTTGATTCTGACTACATTTCTTCCAAATTTTAAATAAAAATGTAGTCATTTAGAGCATTTTTTGCATAAAATGACAATTGGTCAAAATAACTGGTCAATAATTGGTCAAAAAGGTGCCATGTTTTCAGACATGTTTATATTCATTTTCAGACAACACCAATACCAATGCCAATGTTTTAACTTT
>NW_015722570.1:0-289 GCF_001515625.1 Sinocyclocheilus rhinocerous
AATCAGTAAGTTTAGAGCCCAACTAATATCCAGTGGGTACTAACTTTCTTGGGGCTTGTTCAGGGCACTTGAGTTGATCTTCTATTAAAAAGAAACACTGGGGACATCTAGTGGACAAACGTATAAATACATAATAATACCATTTCTAAGCACACTTTTAGATCAAATAAAGATTTTCAAATGAGTCACGTGTAGAATTACTGGCCTGTGATCTTGGTTATTAATTGGGTAAATTAAGTTAAACTTGTCATTCATCTCTACGACAAAGAGTGTGTCAACATGAATACAC
>NW_015722571.1:0-289 GCF_001515625.1 Sinocyclocheilus rhinocerous
CAAAATAATGTTTTTTTTAGCAGCATCATATGACCCCTTTAACTAATAGATCTATTTCTACCTGATTGTTAAAAATAACTTATTGGAGTAACCAAATGTAGTCAGATTGATTCAGCCATATTAAGTAGTATTTTTGACTTTGAGATAATTTAGGTGTTACAACTTGACTGAACTTTTTTTTTTTAGGTCAGACAGTCTGCTGAATGATTAAACTGTCTTTCAGGTTGCAGAGGGATCTGCAGATATTAGTTGTGTCACCTCACCTAATCTCTTCCTGAAGTTTACAAAG
>NW_015722572.1:0-289 GCF_001515625.1 Sinocyclocheilus rhinocerous
AAGTCGACCACGTCGATCACAAAGAGAAACGCAAAGAATCTCCGTGCTTGCAGAACACTCCAACTAAAGCCCCGGCTAAGAAACAGAAGGGTGACGAATCTACAAGACGGGAAGCTGAGCAGCATTGGGCATAAAATTACTGAGAACAGTCTAATGATCGTCAACCTGACAAAAGCTGAGGAATTCAATGCGGCGGAAATAAAGGACTGTAAAACTAAAATAAACTTGTTCGAAAAACAACTCACCTCTGTTGTCACATCGCACGCAGATTTGATAAGCCGCACGTCGG
>NW_015722573.1:0-289 GCF_001515625.1 Sinocyclocheilus rhinocerous
ATAATAACATATTATTACATACACTGTATTTATGTAGTTTCTATTAAAATTTCAAACCTTTTTGATCAAATTCAGATGGCTACAAAATTGCAATAAAAAATTGTGTTTGTCCTTTAATGTGTGTTGCTAGCAACCACGAAGAATGAGAGCATGTGATATAATAACACAGAATTTGAAAACAATAGCACAATTAACAAAAATCTTGGTCCCACTTTATATTGTCCCTAATACCTGTGTACTTAGCAACTAAATGTGTATGTAGTATGTAACCACAGTGTAAGTACACATT
>NW_015722574.1:0-289 GCF_001515625.1 Sinocyclocheilus rhinocerous
ATAATCCCTGTCCTGAAGAATCTGTACTATAGCATTATTTTGATATATGGAAGTAACTATTGCATTAAAAAGGTTGCTATACGAATCCCATATCAATAAATTAAACTCAATGTACTACTGAAATTGATTTGTGATGACACTGTATGCGCTATTTTTAGTTTGTGTCACCAAGTGCAGTGTAAACTGAACACATCGGATAAGTGTCAATCTTAAAAGAAACGCAAGCACGTCGGCCAAAAAAAAATGGATATAGTCACAAAATCAGAATTGGTCATGAAGACCTGCAGTG
>NW_015722576.1:0-289 GCF_001515625.1 Sinocyclocheilus rhinocerous
TCAGAAATCATTCTAATATGCTGATTTGCTGCTCAAGAAACTAATATTGAAAGAGACTGAAAAAGGGTTTTAAACAAGGATATTATTTTTTACTGTAAACAACACCTTGTAAGATGCAACCAGCAAATGCACTGAGCAGCATTATAATTGGAAATCACCATTAACAGGTGAAAGGAAACTATGACAAATATATTGCTTTCCTCAGTGGCCATTCAAACTAATGTTTTATTGTGAATATGAGATGAAGCTGAAGAATGAATGCTGTATCAGATGCAGGTAATCACACTCG
>NW_015722577.1:0-289 GCF_001515625.1 Sinocyclocheilus rhinocerous
ATATAGTGTGCGGTCCGAATTCTTAGTATTCGAAAAGTACCCGGATGACCTACTTCTTCCGCCCGGATTCTGAAGCACTTTATATCCCATGAGGCCACGGGAGGTCATGTGACAGAATCAACATGAAGATGCACGTCCGAATTTCATTCATATTACCCATATTCATACTATATAGAACCTACTTTTTGGTCGTGAAGTAAATGTAGCACCTACTCAGACAGTACTCGATTTCGAATGCACCAAGTCACTTTGTGAAAGATTCAGCCGTTTGAAGGAATCGATTAAAAGA
>NW_015722578.1:0-289 GCF_001515625.1 Sinocyclocheilus rhinocerous
ATAACATATGAAGCTTGTACTAAATATTAGGCAAAATCACAACAAAAATTAATTCTGATTGGGTTTGTCAGAGGAATGGTTTCATTTAACAGTAACTGCATATACATATATGTATTATAGCATACAAAGTAAACTAAAACGAAATCCTGCTCATATATTTACTTATAACTTAATATCACCAGTGGCTTAAAACAAACTAATTAACATAACAATAACAGCAAAACAAAGCTGGAGCATGGCTCATATTCTAAAATATATATATATATATTTTTTTTTTTTAAATTGGTAA
>NW_015722579.1:0-289 GCF_001515625.1 Sinocyclocheilus rhinocerous
TGTTGAACACAAAAGAAGATATTTTGAAGAATGTTGGTAAGCAAAGGTTGGTAAGCAATGGCTGACGGTAGCCATTGACTTCCATATTATTTTTTTTCCATACTATGGATGTCAGTGACTACCGTCAACTGTTTGCTTACAAACATTCTTTAAAATATCTTCTTTTGTGTTTATCAGAAGAAAGAAACTCATACAGATCTGGAACAGCTTGAGGGTGAATAAATTATGACCATTTTCATTTTTGTCACTTTCTCTTTAAAGGGGTCCTATTATGCTTTTTCAACTTTAG
>NW_015722580.1:0-289 GCF_001515625.1 Sinocyclocheilus rhinocerous
ACACTGTGGTCAAAAGCGTTTTTCAAATATTGCTTAGTGCACCTTAAAGCTGCGGTCACACTAGACTTTGAGCATGCAAAATTTCTTTGTATGCTGCAACGGCCGTGATATTACATCAAGCTCTGCAGTTGTCAGGGCTCTCGTGTGAGATAATATCCTTTAATAATAATCCCAGGAGTAGAGGGAGATCCAAAAAACACACAAGGAAACACAAGCAGCACTCATAACATTAAACAATAACCAACAACTGAAGGAACAGAACGGGGAGACTTTATACAAACGCAAATGA
>NW_015722581.1:0-287 GCF_001515625.1 Sinocyclocheilus rhinocerous
ATTAGTACCAAAACAGAGGCAAATTATGAAAAGATGCCCTTTAAGGAAAGCTATTAATTAAGAACGCATGGATTATTGTACTCTTTCCTCATGGACCAGTTTGATGGTCCTTGTTTCTGTTGTTTTAGAGCTTGATAACACCAATACTTTTCCTGTTTTCATTGTACAGAACAAATGGCAAGATGTTTTTCAAAAATGTAGCTTGTATTTGTGCTACACAGAAGAGAGAATAGAATGGTCAGGATGATGATTATTATTATTATTATTATTATTATTATTATTATTAT
>NW_015722582.1:0-288 GCF_001515625.1 Sinocyclocheilus rhinocerous
TCCAGTCTTCAGTGTCACATGATCCTTCAGAAATCATTGTAATGCTATGCTAATAATAGTAATAATAATTTAAATTTCTTATTATTATGAATGTTTTTTTTTTTTTGTGAAAAAATATTATTAAACATTTTTCAGGATTCTTTGATGAACAGAAAGTACAAAAGAAGAGCATTTATTTGAAATTGAAATCTTTTGTATCATTATAAAAGTCTTTAATGTAACTTTTGATCAATTCTTTTGATAATGCATCTTGCAGAATAAAAGTATTAATTTCTTAAAACAAAAAAA
>NW_015722583.1:0-289 GCF_001515625.1 Sinocyclocheilus rhinocerous
TATATGGTTTCTAGGTATTTGTATGAAAAACAGTAGTCTAAATACTTTTGCACAGATGCTAAAGCTTAATCAACAAATACTGTAATTATATTCCAATAGTTCTTTAATGCACTTAATACACATCTACATTAGTAATATAATAAGATCGAGACTCATCAGCGAGTAATGCATCTGCTCTAGTTATCGTTTTATCGAGGAAAATTAATATTGTGATAATTATCGCTATCGTTTTGTCGCCCAGCCCTAATTGTGGATTACTGTGATGTTTTTATCAGCTGTTTGGACTCTC
>NW_015722584.1:0-289 GCF_001515625.1 Sinocyclocheilus rhinocerous
ATACTAGCATTTACCTAATGCAGTGTTTTGTCAAAGTTATCGCCCAGCTGGCTCAACAATCCAGCAGACTGAAGTTTCTGTGTGCTGCCAAATGATAGGTTTGTCAGAAGTGGGACTCGAACCCATGCATCCAAAGGAGACTGCAACCTGAACACAGCTCCTTAAACCGCTCGGCCATCCTGATACTTGTGTTTTGCAATAGCTGACTTGATGGAGCTACACCTAAAAGCAAGGACCTAAAAGACAGTGATTCTCTGTTCAGCCCCATCAGCCCACAGGCCTCGTTGGC
>NW_015722585.1:0-289 GCF_001515625.1 Sinocyclocheilus rhinocerous
ATAGGTTTGATTTTGACTGGTGGGGGCATAACAGCCGATAAGCGCTCCGAAGATAAGTGCTTTGAAATCCCGATCTGAAATGATCCGCGATCCAATTGGAGCGCTTCGAAACATTGAATCATTTTGCGACACAGTGGTTTAACTGATTCGGAGTTTCGAAAAGCTCCGTTTCATCCATCACTAAGTGCTTTCTAAAATCATTAAGTGTTGTCGAAATTCGAAAATGAATGGCTCTTTCGAATTGTTTTTTGCTAGTGAATCGCTTGAAATTAAAGGGGTCATATGATGC
>NW_015722586.1:0-289 GCF_001515625.1 Sinocyclocheilus rhinocerous
ATCATAGCGTCTGGACAATGCATCTGCCTTGCTGTTCTTACTGCCCGGTCTGTATGTGACTGTAAATTGGAAACGGGTGAAAAACAAGGACCATCGAGCTTGGCGTGGGTTGAGACGTTTGGCACTTTTTATATATTCAAGATTCTTATGATCAGTAATGACTTGAAAAGGATGAACTGCTCCCTCTAGCCAGTGCCTCCATTCCTCGATGGCTGCTTTCATGGAGAGAAGTTCCTTGTTTCCCACATCATAATTACGTTCAGCTGCTGTTAGCTTTCGTGAGAAAAAT
>NW_015722587.1:0-289 GCF_001515625.1 Sinocyclocheilus rhinocerous
TTTTTTGGTTTTTCAAAATTGCTTTGAAATGTACTCAAACATGCATTTTTCAGCATGTCACATAAACTTAGCGATCATCGAGTGACATAAATAGGTCTGAATTTTCATATACATATCCATATTTCGCAGCACATCACAAACACCCAGAGTATTTAAGTAATGCAAATCATCTGCGAACACATGCATTTTTTTATACTGCATGTAGCAAAAATCCAGTGATACAAAAAGTAATGTGAATCAGTCTGAAATGTCTAAAAATTAAATTTTTTCAGTACATCACAAACATGCA
>NW_015722588.1:0-289 GCF_001515625.1 Sinocyclocheilus rhinocerous
ATCAGCACCCTTATGAAAAGATTGAACATTAGATGTAATGTAGCATAATGCTATTTGCTAACTGAGGATTTTTATTTGCATTTCTAATAAACCTTGAAAATATGTTTTTTTTTATCAGTCGGCATAAAAAATTTAAACTCTTTAGTTCACACAAGCAAGAGTGCACATTTTCAAGTTTTACACACTTTTATACTTCATCTCCGAGCAACACACTTCCATCCCAGGCTGAAAAAAAGTGCACTTCATTTTCACACACTAATTTTGTACTTAATATACTAAAAATGATTCT
>NW_015722589.1:0-289 GCF_001515625.1 Sinocyclocheilus rhinocerous
ATAATAATAATAATAATAATAATAACTATGATCTTGGTAACTGCTTTGTATTTATGTATTTTTCTCCCCCAGGGTTCTCTCTTCAAATGGCATCTTCCAGCTCCTGTTTAAAATCCGTCCAGTTCATTTGAACTTTTGGTTTTTGGATGTATTAACTCCTTTGGAATTCGCCATGAAGAGATGAAATTTGAGTTTGTATTGCTCATTGAGCTTATATTGAAGTCATTGCCAATAGCACAAAAATATGAGAGGCATATAAATGGTACAGTAGACCTTAGAGGTTCCTAAT
>NW_015722590.1:0-289 GCF_001515625.1 Sinocyclocheilus rhinocerous
CTGCGGGTTCGAATGCGAACGTGAGCACGCACGAATATACCAAACCCATGAGAACGAACCAAAGCATAACGTTTCTCCTCACCTACGCGTTTGCTGCTCGCGGAACTCCACAACGAGAGGCACAAAACGAGTCCTCAGAGTCATGATTCCCCCTGAAATCACATCACACATCTGTCTGTACGTGTGAAGAACCTTCTCGAAAGCACAGCGCTGAAAATAAACACCTGAAGAGAGACGCTCTTATAATCAAGACGCTTTGCAGAAATTCCCTGGTATCTTTGACTCTCTG
>NW_015722591.1:0-289 GCF_001515625.1 Sinocyclocheilus rhinocerous
ATTAACACTAGGTTCAAGTGATCGAAATACTATGGAACACCAATGTTTAATTTTAATGCTAACTCACAGTCAGAATATGTCGATTTTCTCTATAAAATGAGCTTGCTACATTTTCTACAGATGTTACTGTTTTTGTTAATTAACTTAAATTTGCATCTGCATTTTAAGAGACAAAACATGTATGAAATTAATTTGTTTGTCATGATGAAGAGTGCCCTAGTAAAAAAGTAATATATTTACTGACATATCGCTCAAGACTTACTGACATAAAAATTATAATTCAACTCTA
>NW_015722592.1:0-289 GCF_001515625.1 Sinocyclocheilus rhinocerous
ATATTTGGTCGAGATCCAACTATTTGAAAATCTGGAATCTAAGCGTGCAAAAAACATCTAAATATAGAGAAAATTGCCTTTGAAGTTGTCTAAATGAAGTTCTTAGGAATGCATATTACTGATCAAAACTTAAGTTTTGATATAGTTACTATAGGAAATTACAAAATTCTTAATTACTTAAAATCCTAATGATTTTTGAAATAAAAGAAAAATGTATAATTTTGACCCATACAATGGCATAAGTCATGTGACTTATGACTGGTTTTGTGCTCCAGGGTCACATATGCCA
>NW_015722593.1:0-289 GCF_001515625.1 Sinocyclocheilus rhinocerous
AAAAAAATAAAAAAATAAATGTACTTATTTATTCATTTATACCATTCATTTATTTTATTTATTCACTTCATGAAGATGATCACAAAGGTAAATTGGAATAGGCCTTAACAAGTAAAGCATGTAATGGCCTATATATTATGCTGGAATAGAATAAAGTATTTTAACATAAAAAAAACTGCACATCAACCATAACGAAACAGTGAACAGGACATTACGAATCAGGCCATTTTTCTGCAGTTTCCTCAGTACACTTACAGGTGCATCTCAATAAATTAGAATGTCGTGGAAA
>NW_015722594.1:0-289 GCF_001515625.1 Sinocyclocheilus rhinocerous
ATCCATGGATTAAAAAAAAAAAAAAAACCTCTCTCTTCAGTCAATTTCTCTGAGAACTTTCGTGTCATTGTCTGGGTGTCCTGTACAGAGCACATTCAGGGCTTTTCAGATATATCAAATGTTTGGAAGTTTCATCATTACCACTCGCTTTCCTTGGTCTTTAAAAGTGGCTGACATTTAATTTAGTGATCAAATTAAACGCACTGTAATTATTTAAATTTGACACATTTTTAACCTGTTTGTCATAAACATCTCAGGAAAATGTTATGGGGTTTCAAATCAAAATATG
>NW_015722595.1:0-289 GCF_001515625.1 Sinocyclocheilus rhinocerous
CTCTCTCTCTCTCTCTCTCTCTTCCACTCAGTGTTTCTCGCCAGGCTCTGTGCCGGCAGTGTGTTCACTTCTTCAGTCTTGAGTGGCAAGGTGACATTGCATGTCATATCAGCATTCCATGGCAGTCCCCTTTTCTCTTGAGAGTAATTATTTCTTTCAGAGTGAAAGGTTCAATTTGCTATAAAAGAACAAGAGCTGCAGGTACAGAGAGAGGGAGGTGGAGGACGAGCCATATCTTGGCTGTTTGGTGTGTTCTGGACAGGCTGTTCTCATTGGGGAGTTGAGAGAG
>NW_015722596.1:0-289 GCF_001515625.1 Sinocyclocheilus rhinocerous
CATGCTTTATCTTTAACTATTAACGTTCATTTAAGACACAAATAAGACGGGCATTTTGACACATAACTTTGTGTATTTGAACATTTAAGCACAAGGGGCCTCATTTATAAAATGTGCTTACGCACAGATTTAGAGTGTGCGTACGCTAAAATACGTTAATATTTATAAAAACGGTCTTTGACGTGGAAAAGTACTTACTGCCACGTCGGCGTCTGAGCAGGTGTACACACTTTTCCTTGTGGCTAAGTCAGAGTACTGCAGCTATTTGAACATCTAAGCTGCAATAATA
>NW_015722597.1:0-289 GCF_001515625.1 Sinocyclocheilus rhinocerous
ATTTCATTATTATTTACGTCTATCAAACTCAAGGCCTGTTTTTAGCACCAAATTTCTTGGTAAATGTAAACGGGTCTCTTTCTCAGGAAAGTTTAGTAGCATAATTATAATTTTACTTATAGAATCCTCTTAATCATTGTTAACAAATAACTAAAATATAATCTGATTTACATAAAATAATTTTAATTCACCAATGCAATTATTTTTTAAACTTATATTAATTATAATAATTGTAATATTTTCAATTTATTGTAATTACAATTTTATTACATTTTAATTATTATTATTA
>NW_015722598.1:0-289 GCF_001515625.1 Sinocyclocheilus rhinocerous
TACGCCACTGTACTCATCTGAAATTCAAATTCGCCCTGTACGAATGATTTGAGGCCCAAATTCTCAATTAATTTTTTTCCACAGCGTATAATATATGTGCTGCATACAGCTTTTGGCAAAATACAAAAGCAGTAATTGCCTGAAAGGGAATTTTGTAGTCTTGTGCATGTGAGCTCGTGCCGGTATTAGCATTTAAAATTGAATTATGTGCTTAAACAAGCAGTGGAGATGCTTCTGGTGCTCTTTTCAAGAGACCACTGCTATTTGTCTTGCATACCGTAAAACTGCA
>NW_015722599.1:0-289 GCF_001515625.1 Sinocyclocheilus rhinocerous
TACATTTGTTGCAATATATAGTATATATGCTATGCACAGTATGTAAATTTTCAGTATGCAAAGAATGGCATTGTCTTTCTAGTATATTGTACACATACTATGCACAGAGTATGCAAATTTTCAGTATGCATAGAATGACCTGTGCGTTTCTGGCTATGTTTGAAATGTTATATTACCATACTAATTGTAATACTGTTGTAGTATATAGTATGCACATTTGCACAGTATTTAAATGTTCTGTATGCATAGAATCACCTGCTACATTTGCTTTGTGTGTGCATTTCCTCTA
>NW_015722600.1:0-289 GCF_001515625.1 Sinocyclocheilus rhinocerous
GATAACTGTCAATATCAAAATGCTTGCCTACTAAATACTTGCAACCTAATAAGCTTTTTAACTGAATTGTTATTTAATAATTTAATTTGTCTTTAACATATGCAAGATTTTATTATTAATTAAACTACTGAAATCCCCCATAAACCTGGTAAACAGTTTTAATGTATTTGACTCCTCTCACCATCCTTGTGTCTGTAAACAGAAGTTCAGCGTCGTCGATCAGGAGAAGATTGACAAGTTCATGCTGGAGCTCGATGGAACTGAGAACAAATGTAAGTAAAACACGCAC
>NW_015722601.1:0-289 GCF_001515625.1 Sinocyclocheilus rhinocerous
ATGTCTATAATACCTGAATGTGTCTTGTACCACACGGCTCCCACTCTATTGTTCTTCTTGAACTCTATTGTTCATTTAGTGAAACTAAATGTATATTCTAATACAGTCACCTATGTGGAATTTTGTTCCTGTCCATGAGTGGGTATTATTGGTTTCAAAGTTTGATAATGGGGTTTCAGTCTGCTTTGACACAACAAGTTTCTCTGGTTCTTGTTCTTACTCACTTGGTATGAAGTATTGGTTGACTCAAAGTACCACTCCACACTACTCATATATTAAAGCAATATCA
>NW_015722602.1:0-289 GCF_001515625.1 Sinocyclocheilus rhinocerous
ACTCTTTTCACTAGACCTAGGTCTTCACATGCGTTATCTCCCAACACAGAATCATGTCCACCTGGAACAACCACGAACATGAGGTGATGTTCTTTGTTTTTCATTTTTACCTTCAGTCTGCATGCTCCTTTTGTTGGGATGCTTTGTCCATTATAAGCCTTGAGTTGTACCGTTTTCTGTTTTATACATGGCTTGATCTTCATTGCTCTGATATCATGCTCCGAAATCAGATTGACCTTTGCTCCTGTGTCTAGCTTGAGTGACACGATTACTCCGTTTATTTCCAGGG
>NW_015722603.1:0-289 GCF_001515625.1 Sinocyclocheilus rhinocerous
AAGCCATCAATCAAGTTGACATATGGTGGCGGGTATCACTACTCATATTTTAAAACAGCAGCTGATTTAACTAAGATGAAACGGAACTTCAGATGAAACTGAACTGAATATCTGACTGCTAGAATCCTTATTTAACGCAAATTCCAATAATAGGCTACAGCATTTATTTTAAATAGAAAGTCGTTCATAACGTTATACATGTCTTTACAGACTTGTTTTTATAGACTTACAGAAGCATTACAATGATCAAATGTGACAGTAAAGACATTAGTAATGTCACAAAAAAAAA
>NW_015722604.1:0-289 GCF_001515625.1 Sinocyclocheilus rhinocerous
ATGTCAATTTTAGCCTTACAACCAGAGTTAGGTGCTTCTACACCCATGTTATTCAACCATTATTTCCCTCTGATTTTAGGGATATATTATGGGTAGGGATAGTGTTTGGTCTATATTTTTGGACTGATGTTGATCCAGGATCAACAAAAGATGTTTTGCTTGGCAAAATGACGGTGACCAAAGTTTCACCACTCCCTCGCCTTGGTCTTTAAAGATGGCTGACATTAATTTAGTGATCAAATTTTACATCCTTATGGAAATATGATAATATTTTGTAATTATCATTTAA
>NW_015722605.1:0-289 GCF_001515625.1 Sinocyclocheilus rhinocerous
ATTTAAAAAACAGGAAGGGGGCAAAAACCTTTTCATGGCACTGTAGACAGATAGACAGACAGACAGACAGACAGATAACATAAAAATCAGTGAAAATCAGTAATTTTTTTAAATTAAAACTTAATCAGCAAAGATGCATTAAATTGATCAAAAGGGACAGAGAAGACTTCTATAATTTTATAAAATACTTCTATTTCAAATAAATGCTGTTCTTTTGAAGGATCGTGGAAAAAAGGAATCATGATTTTCACAAAAATATTATGCAGCACAACTGTTTTCAACATTGATA
>NW_015722606.1:0-289 GCF_001515625.1 Sinocyclocheilus rhinocerous
TAATGACAAAATTTTCATTTTGGGGTGGAGTATCCCTTTAAGTTGGCCTACTGAAATTATACTTTAAAATTAAAATAAAAGGGCCAGTAGGTGGCAGCAAGTCACTGTCTTTGTCACTGACTCATTCGTTCAATCGGCTGATTGAGGCCAGGCCTCCAAAGTGCACGAAGGACCCTCCGAAGTGTGTGAGATGCTCTGCCTTCGCAGGATTTCCTAATTCCGCCACCAGGTGTTCCCAATTACCGCTTTGTCGCATAGCAACGGTGCGAGAGGAGAGCTGACGAGAGGA
>NW_015722607.1:0-289 GCF_001515625.1 Sinocyclocheilus rhinocerous
CCAGAAGTGGTATGAAAAGCAAATACACTTTTTATTTTAATGCCACAAACAAATGCTAAATACATACTTTGGACAACCATATTCTTCTCCTTAAAACAGCAGTAAAACTACATGTTGGCTTCAATTTGCAGAGCAAACATTTTGAATGATTACAATCTTACCAGAAAGCAACACATTCAATAACCTGAACAAGACCACACACCATTCTATTAACAGAATGGATTAATCATGAACCAAATGCCTGGAAAGCATAAACATACAGCTTTTTACAATCTCAGATGCACAAAAC
>NW_015722608.1:0-288 GCF_001515625.1 Sinocyclocheilus rhinocerous
ACACACACACACACACACACACACACACATATATATATATATGACATTTTGATGGGTGTCTTCTGTAAATCATGGTAAAAAAAAATAAAAAATAAAGATATGATATGATATTTATTTTCAGGGCGAAAAAAAAACAATTTAATTAAACAAGATACATTCTAATGTATTGAAAACCCTTTTTCATTTTCAACCCTTAAACATTTGAATATGAAAATAGGTATATGACGTGAAAATGTAAATACGTAACAGCATATGTACACAAATGTTTGGTCTGAACTCTTACACATC
>NW_015722609.1:0-289 GCF_001515625.1 Sinocyclocheilus rhinocerous
TATATCATTTAAATCATTTTTTGATTATATGCAGTTTATGGTAATAATAATCAGTGTTAATGACAATTGTGTACAATACAAAACTCTTAATATCTCATACTGGACTGTGTCAACATACATGTATTTATGAGAGAAACAATTTATTTGATCTAATAATCATTATCATTTAGGGAGTATTACTGATAATAACCAGACAAACACTTCAGTCTCACTCCCACACACCACCTCGCAACAACAAAACACAAGCACCACTGCAGGTAACAGTGTGTGTGTGTGTGTGTGTGTGTGT
>NW_015722610.1:0-289 GCF_001515625.1 Sinocyclocheilus rhinocerous
AGAAACATTTCTTATTATTATCAATGTTGAAAACAGCTGCTTAATGTTTTTTTTGGAAACTCTAATACATTTTTTTTTTCTCTGAATAGAAAGTTTAAGAGAATTTATTTATAAAGAGTAGCATTATTTGAAATATAAATCTTTTTTAATGTCTCTTCTGTCACTTTTAAGTAAGTAAGTAAGAGAGGCAGAAGATCTGAGCTCGCGGCTGCAGGCCAGTAAACAGCGAGTGTCTGAGCTAGAGAGGACGCTATCTACAGTCTCTACACAACAGAAGCAGTTTGAGAAG
>NW_015722611.1:0-289 GCF_001515625.1 Sinocyclocheilus rhinocerous
AGCAAAACGTCCTTTCTGTAGCCTTCCATCAGTCTAAGCTCCACTCTTCACACAGTGCTAACTAACCCAGTGTAACAGAAATAGATCGAAATCCCAACATAAATGAACATTAAACACACTCAAGTCTCCTACATTTCTCATCTTGCCCACTTTCCTGTAAAATAACACTCAATTTCAACATTTTATACGCTCCCCATTAAGTCCCATGCAAAGCACGATGGTGACTACAATTTCAGTGATGTCAAGAGCCAAAAAACAAACCCGTTTCAAGTGCTGTTGAACATACTTG
>NW_015722612.1:0-289 GCF_001515625.1 Sinocyclocheilus rhinocerous
CAAAACACATTTCTTCTCTCCCTTCAAACGGAAAATAAAACTAAAACTCTGAAGAGAGTCCTTTGGTGTCATTTGTTATTAAGAGGATAACGTCCCCTTTATTTCTGGGCTGAGTATGGTGTGAAGACGGTGTGGGGGGGGCATTATAGCTATCCAAATGAGTGTCAGAAATCTTTTGTAAACTGCAAAAGAAACGTGACTAAATGGCACATGAATACAAGCCTCGATTACATGACAGCATATATAAAAGGTCACATTCCACGACAGACTCCAGGTGTTCAGCTTTACA
>NW_015722613.1:0-289 GCF_001515625.1 Sinocyclocheilus rhinocerous
CTGTTCTAGTACACCTCCAAAACAAAATCAAGACTTTGTAAAAGATCATAATAAGACCCCTTTAAGGAAAAATTCAACTATTTATATTCATAGAAATCATTGCAAAGCTAAAATCCTCAAGACTCTGCGAGCTGGATGAACAGTATCTGACAGGCCTGCTGATATTATCCAGCGTTTCTGGAGACGTCGGGTCGTAGATTAAGCCATCTGGGGACTATAATAAAAATAAATGGTTTATTTTATATATATATTGTGACGAGAGGGGCGGGGCCGAGAGCCGTGGGAACGG
>NW_015722614.1:0-289 GCF_001515625.1 Sinocyclocheilus rhinocerous
AGCTGGTTAAAGTGTAATCAACTGGACTGTTTACATTTTCAGAAGAAAATGTGAAATTCCCATGCAATATGTTTCATTATGATGTTAGGCTGTCTGACGGTTGCTTGGACGTTGTTATATAGTTGCTAAAATGTTCTGAGTGTTTTAGCACTTTTCCAGAACAAGAAACATGCAAAAGCATCAGTTACTAACACACTGATGATCAATGTTCCCTCAAATTTTTTTTCTTGCTGAGCAACTTTTTTCTATTGGGCAGACATTTTGGCCACCTGAGCAAAAACATTCTTTA
>NW_015722615.1:0-289 GCF_001515625.1 Sinocyclocheilus rhinocerous
CTTGGGCCAAAGCGGGCCAGCTGGGGCTAGAGGAGTGGTTATGAATGAAAGGCGGAGTTTCTCCGCATCTGGAGAGCGTCACTGCTGCGGATAATTTCAGAAAGTTAATAGCTAACACCAGCATTTAAAGACTTTTAAAATAATTTGAGTTCAAAACTCACTTTCCCAGACAGCAGCGAGTGTTTGAAATAACTTGATCCGATGTGAATTATGATCACCATACAAGGCAGAAATAGTGATAAGGGATGCAAAAGACTATGCACGCTAGCCATTAACGTTACCATAGTAA
>NW_015722616.1:0-289 GCF_001515625.1 Sinocyclocheilus rhinocerous
AGTACAATCAGAAAACTTCAAAATCAGACATTATATTCTATTAGAAAATGTTTCCTAAGGAAATTTTTGAGAACTTTTCAAGAACTTCTTTTCAGGAATTGCACTTAGGAACATTCATAAACATCTCAGAATTTATTGTAGCAATTATTTCTTAAGGAGACTTTCATGAATCTTGCCGTTTTAAAAGGGTTTCTAGAAGAAGTGCTGCTTCATGTATTTAGATTTTTCCAATGAAGAAGCACAATGATGAGCATCTGTTCAGCTAATGATGTGTTTACCAGAAGAACCT
>NW_015722617.1:0-289 GCF_001515625.1 Sinocyclocheilus rhinocerous
AGCTCCTCGAAAGCGCCTTGCTGTGCCTGCTCCTCCAGAGCGCCCCAGTGCCAGCTCCTCATAAGCATTTCCTTGTTCCCCAGTTGAGCTCAGGGAGGGCTCCTGATCCCCCGTTGAGCCATGGCGCCCGGATCTGGGACCGCCTTGGGGCATCCCGTCCCGTCCAAGCCTGTCCTTAGGGATCGCAAAGGCGCACACCCTCCCACCCCTTTGATGTTGTTTGGCGCGAGGACACGCCTTCCGGAGGGGGGTGTCATGTCAGGCCTGTGTTGTGTTTTGTTCCCCATGT
>NW_015722618.1:0-289 GCF_001515625.1 Sinocyclocheilus rhinocerous
AGTTCTGCTGGAGCATTTCAGTTCAGTATCGCGATATATATATATGTTTATCTAAAAAATAAGTATTGTTTTTTTATTAAAGGGTATATACACGTTCAAGCAGCCTTTTCAATCACTTCATTATACACAAAAGTTGTATAACAAAGTGCTAAAAGTTTGCTAAAGAACGTTGTTGCTATAGCAACAGTTCCGAGTTCAGTTCAGTATCGCGAAATATGGCTGTCTAAAAAAATAAGTATTCTTGTTTTATTATTATTATTTTAAGTATAAATACAGTGTTGGGTAAGTT
>NW_015722619.1:0-289 GCF_001515625.1 Sinocyclocheilus rhinocerous
AGGAACTCACCTCATCAGCCATGTGGTGGAACAGGACATCTACCTTAACGGCGGGAGCTGTAATCGTGTCCGCTGCTGTTCCGACATGAGGTTTTTATTCATGCACACTGATGTTTTCCTCAGGTCAGTATTAATTGGTGTGACCTATACTGAAGAGACAGCAGAGCGTGAGGGTTTAACTGATAGGTGACAACACTATGTTTATATGTGTATATATCTTACTGGACACTCTAAGATTGTCTCTAGTTAGTGAACAAACCATATTTGAACTGTATCACATAGAGATACA
>NW_015722620.1:0-289 GCF_001515625.1 Sinocyclocheilus rhinocerous
AGGCTTAATGGGGCCACACAAGTCAGACATACAATTCAAGTTTGGTCATTTTTGCCGACATGGAACAGGCTGAGGAGGTGGGAGTGAGAGGTAGTGGGAGCATCAATATAGGAGACTTGCAGCTAGTTGACAGTGGAGAACTGAAACTGACCAGGATCAGCAGAGGAGGAAGGGACTGGGCACAGAAGAAAACCAAGACATCCAGAATTTCAGGCTGGGGAACACTGGAACTCTCTGATTCAGATGAACTGCTTTAGTCATGATTATTGCTTCCTCATCCAGATTCCCA
>NW_015722621.1:0-289 GCF_001515625.1 Sinocyclocheilus rhinocerous
AGCGCTATATAAATGTAAGGAATTATTATTATTATTATTATTATAGTTATCCAATGGACATGTCTCTTTTCAAGTAAAATATTAGTCTTTATGGAAGTATTATTATATATACAATATTAAAATAGATAAATAATATAGTGTCCTTTCTTCAATTGGACATACATTCAGTCATGTCAGACAACTACAACTATAGACAAATATTTTCACAATCTTTAAACTGAGATCTTAAAGGATTTGATATCCTGTGGCTCCCTTGTGTGGACAACATTAGTATTATGGCCTTCATCTC
>NW_015722622.1:0-289 GCF_001515625.1 Sinocyclocheilus rhinocerous
TTGAGATTGTGAGTTTTTGTCTTTGCTCTTCTGATTTTTGCTGTTATGCAGTTTCTGAAGCTTCAGATATGGTTCATCACACATCATCATCTTCAGTCCAGAATGTCCATTAACATTTATTCTCTGTTAATAAAAAACATATTCAGATAAAGCATGTTTTTAACACAAGCAGACATAGTCGACAGTCAGTATGGTGTATTTTGATACACACTTTTAACTCCAGTCAAGTCATTTTTGAAAGTTAATTTCTATATTAACTCAACTAGAACATTTTTCACTGTTATTTACC
>NW_015722623.1:0-289 GCF_001515625.1 Sinocyclocheilus rhinocerous
CAAAAACTTATTTTAAATGCGATTAATCACGATTAATCGTTTGATAGCATTAATAAATTTCCTTGTAGCATTTAAAATGACTGATTTTATTTTGTAGTGTTTTATTTTTTAATTTATTTTAAAGTAGTCACTTTAAAATTTCAATATCATCCAGTGAATTTCTGCTTTTTCTATTGTGGTGAACAGAAGCTGATTGGGTTTTATGTTAAAGGAGAGCCGTAGCCCCCTAACTTCCCTCAGAGGCATGGACAGGAGATGATTCACAACCCTTGTCTTGTTTTATTGTTTA
>NW_015722624.1:0-289 GCF_001515625.1 Sinocyclocheilus rhinocerous
AGAATGATTTCTGAAGATCATGTGACACTGAATATTGGAGTAATGCTGCTGAAAATTCTGCTTTGATCACAGAAATCAATTATTTTTTACTATATATTAAAATAGAAAACAGTTGTTTTAAATTGTAATAATACTTCACATTGTTACAAATTTTACAGTATTTTTGCGCAAACTGAAATCATTGTCATATTATCATGTCTAATGGGTCATGTGGTGCATAAGCTGTATGTAGGCCAACAGTGTGGTGTTCCTAAAATATTTTTCAGGACAATGTGTGTAGAACATATCA
>NW_015722625.1:0-289 GCF_001515625.1 Sinocyclocheilus rhinocerous
CAACAGCCCTCTCTGGGCTTGATGTGGGAACAGCAGCCCTCTCTGGGCTAGATTCGGGATCTGAGGCCCTCCCTGGGCCAGACGCGGAAGCAGCAGCCCTCTCTGGGCTTGACGTGGGAACAGGAGGCTCTCCTGAGCTTGACTCGGGATCTGAGGTCCTCCCTGGGCCAGACGCAGAAGCAGCAGCCCTCTCTGGAGTTGACGTGGGAACAGGAGCCCTCTCTGGGCTGGACTCAGGAACAGAAGCCTCTCTGGGCTGAACTCAGGAACTGCAGCCCTCTCTGGGCTG
>NW_015722626.1:0-289 GCF_001515625.1 Sinocyclocheilus rhinocerous
AACGCTGAAGGAGTCCCTGCGCCTCTATCAGCAGATCAGTCACCATACGGACCTGCCCCTCGTCTGCTCGCAGTACCGGCAAGGTGAGTGCAGAGTGAGCTTTAAATGCAGAAGACCTGAACCATTCATCTGCTTTTATCGATATATAACGATCACTCATTTTTATTTTATATTTTGCACATTCCCTTACACATTTCTACCTCCTGGTGCCATTTGCACTGTTATGGTCATTGGCCATATATAAACATATGTGACCCTGCAGCACAAAAGCAGGCTTAAGTCGCTGGGG
>NW_015722627.1:0-289 GCF_001515625.1 Sinocyclocheilus rhinocerous
CACTACCAAAAAAGGTACAATAATACCTTTTGAGAGAACAAGCAACAGTTAAAAATACAAGCCTCAATATAAATACTGTAGTACCTACACTAGGTGAACATTTAATTCAAATACCATTCTAGAAATACAGAAGAAAGTAGACCATAAATGTGTTTTAGCATAGGAACTGACATGATGTGCATTTTCCTATATTTAAGTTTCTCTATTATATATTTTATATATAATCTTAAACCTTTCCCCAATGCAAGTTTGACCTGAAGAGCTGTGAAGAGCCAAGATGAAAAAAGAA
>NW_015722628.1:0-289 GCF_001515625.1 Sinocyclocheilus rhinocerous
ATCATATGACCCCTTTAATATATGAATATTAAATGTTTGGAATAGATAGATGCAGTAGAGATAAAAGTATAAATATTTAAAATTATTTAATAAACATAAATAATTGTCATGACAATGGCATTTTAATAATTGCTTAACAAAGAATAAATTACTTTGTTGGATGGATGGATGGATGGATGGCAGTAGATAGAATATTAGTTAGAATGATATAGATAGAATAGATTGAACGATAGAAAGATTGATAGAACAATAGAACAACAGAACTAGATAGATAGATAGATAGATAGAT
>NW_015722629.1:0-289 GCF_001515625.1 Sinocyclocheilus rhinocerous
CACTTCGTTTTCTTATGCCTTCATTTGAAAGAGGAGGCTTTGATTTGCATGATATTCTTGTATACTTGACATAGATCTGCATATTCAGATTACTGTACTGCTGGAGATGTTGCTCATTTGTTATGGTGCATTTTAATAATTCCACTAATTAATTTGAATTTATGTCCTTAACAATAGCACACAAAAGCACAAGCAATGGCAAATGTGAGTCATGAAACTGTTACTATGACCAGAGGTGCACATAAGTCTGGTTCTCATGAGAGCACCTGGAGATTTGGTTTGGTACTCA
>NW_015722630.1:0-289 GCF_001515625.1 Sinocyclocheilus rhinocerous
CACGAGGGGAGAGTGATAGAGAGATGAAGATAAGACAAGATAAAAAAAAGGGCATTCTGTGATTTTTCTTCAGCTTTATCGGTTTCCCCATCAGGAAGCATGTGGGCTAATCTTCACAGCATGCTTGAGGAAGCTCTTACTCTGTCCTACAGCAAAGCCGTAATGGAAATCTATGCTCAGGCCCTCAGGACTGAACAGGGAGAATGTGGAGGCATGTAAAGTAAACTATAGTGTGAAGACACGGATGAATCAGTATGCATTTATAACACCTGTGAGTAGGACTTAATTT
>NW_015722631.1:0-289 GCF_001515625.1 Sinocyclocheilus rhinocerous
ACAAGTCATCCACACCACTCCAGTCCATCAATTAATGTCTTGTGATGTGAAAAGCTCAGGCATGTGATCAGCTAGAGACAAAATCTAGCCACGCCCCCAAGCCACGCCCCCGGCACTTATTATCTAAAAAAATAAAAATAAATGTTATAATATAAAAAAAACCACAAATGTTTGAGTGGTATCATTGTTTCCACAAAAATGTTTAGCAGCAAAAACTGCTTTTAACATTGATAATAATAAATAGTAAGTGTTTCTTGAGCAGCAAATCAGCATATTAGAATGATTTCTG
>NW_015722632.1:0-289 GCF_001515625.1 Sinocyclocheilus rhinocerous
TCACACAAACCCACCTGAGAAGAGATCTCAGAGCAAAGGATGATGCTTTGTGTAACCCACCAGCCCTTAGCAGTTTGAGCCAACCCAAGAAGGTTTTTGCTCTTGTCAACCTATCCGCTTGTCATCAGACTGCTTTAAAATCTCAATCAAATTTAGTTGATGTACATTTCAGGTCCTCTTTAACAGACAACATATGTTTAGCACAAAGTCAACGGGGAAATATAGTCATTCTCCAAACAACAATAAAAACTTTAGTATATTAGATCAGCTAATTCAACTTTAATGCCAC
>NW_015722633.1:0-289 GCF_001515625.1 Sinocyclocheilus rhinocerous
ATATAATTAAGCACACAAACGTAGCTATATTAAAGCTTTATATATGAAGAGGTTAACATTACTCAAATATGCCATGCATGGAAAATTAAAATGCCACGGATTTGGTCATTTTTAATATCATACAAACCTGTTCTCCTTTTTAAGGTTACTGTACATTATTTTTGTTCAACTGATTCTAACAAGGTTACATATTATATAAGCATTTATCATTCCTAAGAATATATAGGCCATACACATAGGCAACACAGTTTTCCAAGCTGGTCAACTCACCTGAAACATACACGAGTGG
>NW_015722634.1:0-289 GCF_001515625.1 Sinocyclocheilus rhinocerous
CATTATTTCAGGAGGGAATTTTGGGTTTAATGAAGTCACAATGGGAGCAGCTCTAGTGAATGCATTACTAAGGAAAACAAATCGAACCGAATGGCCTAAGGCGTGGATAATTTGCCACCCAGATCCCATGATCCTAGAAAATGTAACTACGAGAGTAAACCAGGATCAGGATGCAGGAGAAGGGAGGTCGAGCCAGGGAACTGGTATTATACAGAGGCCGATAAATCCAGAGGCCGAGGTGCCCGAGGAAGGTTCAGATCCCGAATGGCCCGAGCTGAGGCGAACGAGA
>NW_015722635.1:0-289 GCF_001515625.1 Sinocyclocheilus rhinocerous
CACCGCAACGACAAGCCCGCCAGCTGCCCAGTTCCCCCGTAACCAGAGGAGAATGAGGAGAAAAGGACTGTTCTCTGCCTTTATCCTAGCCCCAGAGCTCGTTCCAGTGTCGGGTCCAGCCGCAGAGCTCGCTCCAGTGTCGGCTCGAGCCCCTGAGTTCGCTCCAGTGCCAGCTCCTCGTAAGCGCTTCCCAGTTCCCCCGTCGAGCCTGGGGAGGGCTCCTGATCCCCCGTTGAGCCCAGGAAGGGCTCCAGATCCCCAGTTAAGCCCAGGGAGTGCTCCAGATCCC
>NW_015722636.1:0-289 GCF_001515625.1 Sinocyclocheilus rhinocerous
CAGAGCAAAGCCCCAGCAGACAGCAACCTGTCTGAAAAATCCAGCCGCCACTCTGTCCAATGTGAGCTGCAGGCCCGTCTGCGTTTTATTAATCTTATCTTTGACAGGCCTGACTTATTCAACAGGAATTGTGGGAAGAAGTAAAAGAGAGGCCATTCATAGCCTCGTCTGTTGTCTTTCTTGCAATGTTTTCCTTCACGACCGTCGCGTCCCTAAAGGACAGGCGTGTGTCAGGAACGATCTTTCCATTGTCTTGTATTCTTTCATGGCATTTTCTTCTCTTTGTTTT
>NW_015722637.1:0-289 GCF_001515625.1 Sinocyclocheilus rhinocerous
TTTATTTTAAAATACATTTTGATGTATCTTTGCCCAACCCTGATGACAACTAGAACTTTTGACATATTAGTGGTTTTTGTACCATTAAAACATCCTGCAGGTAAACTGCATTTATTTATTTGCATAGGAACGCCTCCAGAGCAAAACATCGACCAATCGTTTAACATTATCGTAGCATTAGCCCCGCCCACCGGCGTTCAGCTCCAGACACGAGCGTCACGTCAGACATATAGTAATCACTGATGCTGCACTGATACAGTTCAGTTTCTGACGCACTGCTCGCGCTCGC
>NW_015722638.1:0-289 GCF_001515625.1 Sinocyclocheilus rhinocerous
AACTGGAGGATCCAAACTATAAACTGCAGATACTCAAGTATGTGGAGTCCAATTAATAAACCTTAATATTTTCAGTGGATGATGACATTGTCTATCGGCCCAACCCTAATGGGAAGAATTGTTCTTCTCAGTCTAAATCTAAGAGAGAAATTGTTAGCTGAAAATAGAACTAAAAATTAGAAGAGGGCATTCATTAGAAGATGTAAATTGGGTTAATGAGAATTTGAAGACTGCAGAGATATTTATAGTTGTAACATGACTCAATGCAAGGAAATTGAATATTAAATAA
>NW_015722639.1:0-289 GCF_001515625.1 Sinocyclocheilus rhinocerous
GACATATCACTTATAAAACACTCTTAAATAGGTACAGAAATAATTATGTTGTACATTTTTGAAGATACATTTTTATAAATGAGCATTTATTAAAAGCTTCGCGGCTTACCTGACGAGTGAACTTCACAAAATGGCTGATGCTGTTTCTCATGATTACCGCCCTAAATCTGCGAAGTCGGTCAATGCAGCTGTAATTATCCTCCGCGAAGTGAAATGAGATGCAATTCAGATCCTTCCGCGAAGAGAAATAACAAACACAGATTCTGCCATTCTCTATGTAAATGTAGTG
>NW_015722640.1:0-289 GCF_001515625.1 Sinocyclocheilus rhinocerous
GAGGAGGCAATGCCTCCATCGCGATATGATTGGATATGACTGGTATGTTCGTCTGTGATTGGTTCATGTGATAAATCCCGCCTCTTGTGTTAGTGTTTGAATTAATAATATAATGGGAAGACTAATTTAAAAAAGTAAACAATTCACACACTTGTTACGTCCAAATAAGACTTGAAATGTCCTGAAAACATGATCTGTGGGAGTTTTTCGTGAGTAAATTTAAATCTCTGTGTCTGTGACCAAAATTTACCCAGCTTTGGTGACTGATGATCCAAAAAAAAAAAAAAAA
>NW_015722641.1:0-289 GCF_001515625.1 Sinocyclocheilus rhinocerous
CATGGTGTTAGCATTTTGTTAGCATGATTAACAAGTTTACTAGCAAGTTGCTAGTATGATTCTATCATGATTAACATGTTACTAGCATGGTTCTAGCATGATTAGCATGTTACAAGCATGGTGCTAGCATGTTTATAGCATGTTTAACAAGTTACTAGCATGTTTCTAGCATGATTAACAACTTACTAGCATTTTGTTAGCATGTTTCTAGCATGATTAACACGTTTTCTAGCATGTTGCTAGTATGATTCTAGCATGATTAATATGTTACTAGCATGATTCTAGCATG
>NW_015722642.1:0-289 GCF_001515625.1 Sinocyclocheilus rhinocerous
CATGAAACGAACATGACAAAGTGTCACAAACATCTCCTCAAACCCACCAAAAAGCACTTGCTTTCAACAGTCACCTAATTACAAACAAATTCATAGAAAATACTGAAAACTGATACATGCACATACAGTAGATTTACAAAAACATTAGCTGCAAACAAATCAAACCAAACAACAGATGTAATTTACCATGCAGCACTTCCAATAAACACATTTCATTCTTTTACTTTTTAAAGGCATAAATCCCGTTATTTGATGTGAGATCTATGTGTTTTGATAGACTATTATTTAA
>NW_015722643.1:0-289 GCF_001515625.1 Sinocyclocheilus rhinocerous
CATTACATCACTTGCTCACCAGTGGATCATCTGCAGTGAATGGGTACCGTCAGAATGAGAGTCTAAACAGCTGACGTAGGGACTACGTCATCTAATAATCATCTAATAATCCACATGACTCCAGTCCATCAACTAACATCTTGTGAAGCAAAAAGCTTCATGCTTTTTTTAAGAAACAAATCTGTAATTAAAGGATTTTAACTTTAAACCGTCTCCAAAATATATAATCCATATTAATGATTCCTCCAGTGCAGGGGCGTAGCCATCATTTCAGAAGTGAGGGGGACAG
>NW_015722644.1:0-289 GCF_001515625.1 Sinocyclocheilus rhinocerous
AGGTATTAAATTTAACTCCATGATTCCTGTATATACCCTGTCAAACCACCTTAGTGAAAATGTCGAAACGAGTCAGGTGGACAGTACAACAAGAAGAAAAACTTATTGAGCTATGAAGGGAAAAGGACTGCATGTATGACGTGTCGTCGCAGCTCTACCATGGCAGGGCTAAAAAGGAAGTGGCTTGGAGAGAGATTGCGCTGGAAATACAAATTTCAGGTGAGATACCTCATTTTAAAACATGAGTGAGATTATTTATATATACATATATATATATATATATATATCC
>NW_015722645.1:0-289 GCF_001515625.1 Sinocyclocheilus rhinocerous
CCAATCAAATGAATGAGTCGCTGGTAAGAATTCTCATACAAATCATAGAAACAAGCAGTCCCTTAGCGTTTATTTTCGCGTTGAAACACATGCGGTGTTCTTTGATCCGATAGAGAAGCACCCCCTGCTTCTCTATCGGATCAAAGAACCGATAGAGAACAAAAAAAGACCTGGAGGAGGATTTCGATTGAATCATGATCGACATGTAGCCTAGTTACATTACGAAAAACAAGAATACATTCTAATATTTACAGTCAGTCTGACGGACCCAGACGTACTTTAGAATCGT
>NW_015722646.1:0-289 GCF_001515625.1 Sinocyclocheilus rhinocerous
CCAAATCCACCGGTTCGGTTTGGCCCCCCCAAACTCAAACGTCAAACTACGCCTATGCCTGGTGGGTCTTCCTGAAGGCAGCGAGGGTTCTCATCCATCTGAATATGTTGCCCAACTTCTGCAGGAAGTGTTGCGGCTTCAGGATAAGCACCTGTTGGATCGTGCGTACCGGACACTGCGTGAGAAACCAAAGAAAGGCCAGCCTCCTCGCCCTCTCGTCATTAGAGTGAGAGAGAGTATAGGATCCTATGTGACAAAAAATTTGATTTATTGCCCCTCATAAACCCCC
>NW_015722647.1:0-289 GCF_001515625.1 Sinocyclocheilus rhinocerous
CCACACTGCTGATTTAAAACAAGCAGGCGGTTCTTCAAGCTCTTGCGTACCATCTGAACTCGCCGTTCTTGTTTTGGGTTGGTGTGTAGATTATTGTCTCTTCTTCTGCTCTTTCCTGTTGTGACCGTTTGCGTTGCATTACACTGTGCACCCCCTTTTGGATTGATTGCATGAACCGAACCGTGACGTCCATACCGTGACTATTCAGGATGAATACATGAACCGTTACACCCTTAATATATATATCACCCTGTCCTTTCTTACTCTATCTTATCATATTTTATATCCC
>NW_015722648.1:0-289 GCF_001515625.1 Sinocyclocheilus rhinocerous
CCATACTAGAACTGATGCAATTTAAGTATTAAGAGTAAGAGTAATGATGTTACCTTCATCTTCAAGGCTTTGAATGAAGTCCTGCAAGTAGTTCACAATACTTGATTCCCTCTGCCGCTTCACTGAACCCACCTCACTTAAAATGGGTGACAGGGCCATCATGAGAAAATCTGCATCAGGCTGCAAATCAGAATAAAAGAAACCTTTTATTATACACAGCTCAAAAGCCATCATGAAAAAAATGCAAGCAACAACACTTACTTTTGTAAAGTGACCAGGAACAAATAAC
>NW_015722649.1:0-289 GCF_001515625.1 Sinocyclocheilus rhinocerous
GGCGGGCGCGGGACAGAATCTTGCGGGAGGTCTCTACTTCAAAGCTCCAGTCCCAAATCGTTGTAACCGTATGAGGAAAAATTACCATTACCATTTGCATCAAATATTCTCCTTTTGTGTTCCACAGCAAAATGAACCATTAGAACAACATAGCTTGACATCATTTTCATTTCTGGATGAACTATTGCTTTAAATCTGTTCTAATGTGTCCAGATGTGTATAATCGTCCTGTTTCATTATTACTGATACTTACAGTTCGACCTCGTATTGCATTGCTGAACAAGCTGTT
>NW_015722650.1:0-289 GCF_001515625.1 Sinocyclocheilus rhinocerous
AGAGACAGAGACACCAGGAGCTGTACTGAAGGTGCTAGGCTTGGTCTGGAGAACTGAAACGGATGATTTCATCTTTGATCTGACTGCATTACTGGACGATGTAGCAAAAAGAGAGAACACCAGAAGGAGCGTTCTGAAACTCTCTGCTCGCATTTTCGACCCAATAGGCTTTCTAACCCCTTTCACTGTGGGTGTGAAATGCCTTTTTACTTGGGATGGAATGAAATGCCTCGGCTGGGATGAGGAGCTGCCTCCAGATCTTGCACAAGAATGGCAAAGGTGGTGTTCA
>NW_015722651.1:0-289 GCF_001515625.1 Sinocyclocheilus rhinocerous
CCCCCTCATTGAGTGAGGAATTATATATCACTTTATCATCGTCATTGCAACTTTATGAAAGCATCACCATCTTAACACTGACTTTTTGCCATGTGTTGATTCTTCTCTGAATGTCATGTTGTCCTTGATTTTGTTGTTAGAAAAGCACAAGTTCACTCAATCTTCCATCTTGCATTTTTCCATTTTTACACCAACACTACCCACATAATCATGAAAATTGCTCAATAATCATTGTCTGCCAATGCATGGCAAATGGGGTCAAACTTTAAAAAAAAAGTTGTATCTTTTA
>NW_015722652.1:0-289 GCF_001515625.1 Sinocyclocheilus rhinocerous
CCCTTTGGTCAACTGCATTAGCAGGTTTTGGGTTACGGTGGTCTGGTACTGCAGTTCTCTGACATCCTCCGACAATTTCCTCAGGTGCTGAAGAATCAACCTATGGAAATCTTAAACATCACATTGGACTTTGGAATGAATAACAATATAAAACCCATTGAAACAATAGTTTGGGAAATGGAATTCAAGACAGATTGAGACACATATAATTTAAAATGTATATTGAGTACAGTACCCTGTTTAATTATACTACAGTTACCTTCAGATTGACGACCAGCATGGCCCAGCG
>NW_015722653.1:0-289 GCF_001515625.1 Sinocyclocheilus rhinocerous
CCACTCTCACTTGTTTAGTGAGTGTACACGATGTATTATAACATATATAGTACTGTAAAATTACACACTGAGGTTTATGTGAAGTATTTTGCATTGACATCATTAGTGGACCATTTTTACATTTCACTTTTGTATTTTCATTTGCTCCAGCAGCAAAAGTCATAATCCAAGATAGCATTTATTGACTTTCTTAATTAAAACAAACAAATAAATAATGAGAAATTGATTACTGTCAGAAGAGAAAGATGTCAAATTTACATAATTTTCTCAGCCGTTGCATTAGATAAGC
>NW_015722654.1:0-289 GCF_001515625.1 Sinocyclocheilus rhinocerous
CAGGATGCGTCCTGGGAAAATGGCACGTATGGTCACCCTATTCAACGGTCAAAATTGTCCCTTTTCTTTATTCTTATGTTTTGTGTGTGTGTGTGTGTGTGTAGTTCTTGTTTGTTCATTTTTTCACCACATTTGGGAGCAATGAAGCCGCCATGGCAGACTTTCCTGTCTTTCTCTAGAACCCTAAGTCTGTCTTTCTCTTCATCCTCAACTCTCACAATCTCTCCCCCTCTCGTTCTTTTCCTCTCTCTCTCTCCCTCCGATGGTCTTCTTACAGATGGAGATTAAC
>NW_015722655.1:0-289 GCF_001515625.1 Sinocyclocheilus rhinocerous
ACACTCATCTCACCCACTCAGACACACACACTTCATCCCTCTCACGCATATGTACTTACCCCACCCCACACACGCACACGCACATACATACATGCACACAAACAAAACACTCACATACATATGACATCTTTAATGATATACCCTGATCACAGTACCCATGCACAGTAACTTGGTTGAGCAACCGCATCATTTCACTACATCTTGCTGGATAACTCTGTGTATGTCACAAATTATCTTTGTATTCTTCTATATTAATGGAAAGATCACATAATGTTAGTCAATGTTTGTT
>NW_015722656.1:0-289 GCF_001515625.1 Sinocyclocheilus rhinocerous
ATCATTACCTTCAGCAAGTATAAAAACAGGAAAACAAAGCAAAATGTAGAAATCCTGGCCAGGACGTGTCCCGTAAAAATGGCACGAATGGCCACCCTAGCTATAATACGCCTTGGTAGTTTTGATTTAAAGTTGCGTGTGGATATATAAATAGCTGCATATTGTTAAAACTAATTGTGTTATTGGTATAAGACTGTCAGCTCTATAAAACAAGGACACGGGGGAAAGCGAATATCCAACCAATATCGAACCTAAAACTAACTTTACTGTGCTTTACATGGTTAAAATC
>NW_015722657.1:0-289 GCF_001515625.1 Sinocyclocheilus rhinocerous
CCCCCGGGTGGCCAGAAGTTCGGGAAGTACCCCTTCCTGAAGAGCCAAGGTCCACGCCCTCACGTACTGCTCGACCCAGAGCCTCAGAAGCCGTCCTGATCAGAGAGCAGAGAGGAAGAGGAGAGGGCTAGTTCTCGCCCAGGCCGGAACTCCCTCGAAGAATGCTCGCGATCATTCCCCACCTCTTCGAATCCTTCTGAGCGGTGGAGTTTTTTCAGCAGGACACATCCTGCACGCTCAGCGTGTGTCCCAACAAACTACCACTGTGATAGCAGACCCACATACTCAA
>NW_015722658.1:0-289 GCF_001515625.1 Sinocyclocheilus rhinocerous
CTAAATAAAAATGCCACTCAGTTCATCTGCTGGTGTAAATGACCAACTTTTATAGCATATTATACACGCAGGCAAATACTTTATACACTCATGTTTCACCTCTGTACACTCAAAATCACACAAGTCCACCCCTCTGTGATATTCTGCTGTTCAGAGTCGCCACACTGTTATGTTAAGTGCTCTAGCAACGAGTAATGATTTGTACTTTATGAGCGAATTATCTCTTTAAGTCTAAAGGATTGTTTTTTTACCCAGTTTTTCCTAAAAAGGTGTTATTGTTTCACACAGT
>NW_015722659.1:0-289 GCF_001515625.1 Sinocyclocheilus rhinocerous
TGTGTGTGTGTCTCTGTGTGTGTGTGTGTGTCTCTGTGTGTGTGTTTAGGAGGTGAGGGATCTGGCTGAGCTGAGGGAGACTCTTCAGAAGGGTCAAACACTCCTGAAAGAAAAAGAGGAGAAACTCAACCAGCTCGAATCATCACTGACTGAAGAGGTACAACACACACACACTATACATCAGGGTTCCTCAATTAGTTTTTGCAGAGGGCCGAATTCTGCCAACAATACCAAGACAAGGGCCACTGACACATACAGTGGGTACGGAAAGTATTCAGACCCCCTTAAA
>NW_015722660.1:0-289 GCF_001515625.1 Sinocyclocheilus rhinocerous
CCGGTCTAAGCCTCCCGTGTATGTCATCGGTCAAAGAGTGTGGCTTTCATCCAATAATATTCCCCTTCGCTCCGTTTCGAATAAATTAGCTCCTAAATTCATCAGCCCATTCACAGTCACCAAGATCCTTAGCCCAGTGGCTGTCCGCCTTAAACTTCCTCCTGCATACAGGAGAGTCCAATCCCATTTTTCATGTATCCAAATTAAAACCCATTTTTCATTCTGCCATTAATCCGCCTGCTCCAATGAGAAATACATGAGAATCACAACTAAGTCTCCTGAGTTTAGA
>NW_015722661.1:0-289 GCF_001515625.1 Sinocyclocheilus rhinocerous
ACCATCCATAAAGCAACTGGCTTTTATAACAAGGTGATTTATCAATCTCTACCTCTGTCAGGGATAACGCATATAATTTTAAAATTTAATTATAATATAATCTTTTAGTTTTTCCATGTTTTTTTTTCACCCTCTCTCTGATCCTTAAAATTAAAGTCTTTCTAATATATATATATATCTTATTAATCTAATTTAAATCTCTTTTTTTTCTTTTTTTTTAGTTTTTGTTAATTGCCAAGGAAAAAAGTTCTACATTTTAAGTTTAGGTTTTTGATGTAAATTTTATATA
>NW_015722662.1:0-289 GCF_001515625.1 Sinocyclocheilus rhinocerous
CTCTGTTTGAGAAATCACACTCAATTACAAGCAAAAGGTCCATTTTATTAGTGAATAACTCATTTTACTCAAATTGCCTTCTTAATGAGTGCAATGCAGGCAGCCAAGTCCATACCAAATTCAATGAACTCCCATTCAATGCTTTCTTTCTTGCACTCCTCTTGCTCCATCACAAACATGTGGTGGTTGAAGAACCGTTGCAGTTTCACATTTGTGAAGTTAATGCAAAGCTGCTCTAAGCTGATGAACTAATAATTCAACACAGACAAGTTCTTACTCCTGACTGTTG
>NW_015722663.1:0-289 GCF_001515625.1 Sinocyclocheilus rhinocerous
CCGTTTAAAAAACGTTTTGCACCGTTTTGTCAGGGCTGAACGCAGGCCAGGTCCCCCTCGCTGGACGTAACCACGCAATGGGTGTTGCTAGACCAGGTCAAGCTCCAGCCATTACAAAAAAATAAAATAATAATAATTTAAAAAAAAACTCCACCCATTCCGTCCAGACTCCAGAGAAGGGGTGCTGGACTTCATTTAGCTCTGCGGTGAGCACCAATTGCAAACTAAGTCTTAAAAGTTATTAAAAAATGTAACACCTTGTTCATTTAGGCTATATTTTAACTACAGA
>NW_015722664.1:0-289 GCF_001515625.1 Sinocyclocheilus rhinocerous
ACAGTGTAGCAGTCCTCTACAGAGGAGGATGAATTGCAAGGCCAAGACTTCTCTATCTTCCCCACCCGCCTTCAAAATTCTGCTATACTACAAAATCTCTCTGGTTTCCTTTCGTATCTCACCGCAGAACAGTCTCATGACTGCTGAGTACTTTTTCCATCTTGTTTAGCAATGTCCCCGGTAGAACATCTGTCTGTGCCCATGACATTGATGTGGGAAATGCCAAACCAATAAAACAGCAAAACAGCACCCTTACAGATTAAATCCACAAAAGCGAGAAGTTATGCAA
>NW_015722665.1:0-289 GCF_001515625.1 Sinocyclocheilus rhinocerous
CTAGCCTATTAAATTTAGAACTGCTCATGTTACATCGTATTTTATTTTTACGCATTTTTACTGACTGTGCTCATTTAGAGTAATAAAATGCATTTAGAATGCTCCCAAAATTCAAAATATGTGGACAGAAAATATAGGCCTATATACTTATTTCATAATATCACACAAAGAGTGCCATTTTTTTTGTGTGCAAAAACCACAAATGTGATACTGATTTTAGACAACAGTTAAATAAACAAGAAGCTAATATTAACAGACTTACGTTTTAGACACCATATTGCCTATTTTT
>NW_015722666.1:0-289 GCF_001515625.1 Sinocyclocheilus rhinocerous
CTCATGTCACACATGGGGGCTGTTGAGCCAGATGACACACTGTATAACATAACCGCACGAGTGAATACACACACACACATACACACAGGTGCCAGTGAATGTTTGCACATGCTTCGCAGAACAAATCTTGGCTTTGTCTGTATTGATTAGCTTAGTTAACACACACTTAATTAGCGTGTTCAAAACGGAACTCTTCCTAGATTACTAAAGTCATGACCCTAACAGATGACCTTTGACCTGTGGAGTGTGTGTGTGTGCGTGAGTGAGTGAGTGAGTGAGTGAGTGAGTG
>NW_015722667.1:0-289 GCF_001515625.1 Sinocyclocheilus rhinocerous
CTTTAAAGCTTGTATTATTTCAACCTTAAATGCTTAAGACTTTAAATGTTTGTATTCAAATTCAAGTTGACAATTACGCTTTCCTAATAGTAGAGCCATTGCAGTTTTCCACCAAAGTTTAATTCAATTCACGTTTATTCGTATACTGCTTTTTCACAATACATATTATTTCAAAGCAGCTTTACAGGAGATGCATGGTAAAAGTAATTTGTTATCAGAGGTGACTATATTAAAGTAATGTCCATGGGCCAGTTGCATAAACATAGCCACTATGTTAAGACTGTCTTAA
>NW_015722668.1:0-289 GCF_001515625.1 Sinocyclocheilus rhinocerous
CCAAATACCCACACTTGTGGTCTTTGCACTTGACCACTTGACTATGAAGTATTTCCTGTATTTGGCTCAAGTGTTCAAGTGAGGATGAAGACCACAAGTGTGTAGAACTTTTCATTACCTGATCGGACACACTTATAGTGTTGTAAAAATACAGCGCTTTATTTTTATTTGAAATGTTTTGCATTTTAAAATCAACTTCTAAATGTCTGTCCAGGAGTCCCTATAATATGACAGAATTTGATCCGTGGTGCTTCTAATTAAGTGATAAAAAGCAGTTGCAAATGTTGTA
>NW_015722669.1:0-289 GCF_001515625.1 Sinocyclocheilus rhinocerous
CTTTTGTACCTAATTTCCTATTGCTGTCTTCAAAAATTTTTATTATTTTGTTTATTCACATCTGATCTTTGATGCTTTGAATAAAAGTGACTAACATTGAAGTTGATAATGAAAATGTCTCTTCCAATCAATATATTTCACTAAACTTTCATTGCTTTGCTGATCACAGGCTTTGTAAAAATGAATTCAGGTGACTTGCAGTTTAATGTTGCTAAAATGACTAATAAAAACTATCACTGTATTAATTGTTCCTATATTTTTATGAAGCTGAAAGGAGAGAAATGCTTTC
>NW_015722670.1:0-289 GCF_001515625.1 Sinocyclocheilus rhinocerous
CTTTTCAATTTCAACTTTTCCACACAGCAGTGAAGATGTAGGTCACATTCTTACTTCTCTGCCTCTCTAAACCACCAGATTTTTAACATTCCTTATGAAAATACAATTCCATATGCTTTTAAGTATTTCTTTCCTTCCAACTGCAAACTGCAAACTTTCAGCGAACTGAATACCAGCCACCATGTTATCAGACAGCCTTCCAAACCAAAGGGCGCTCCTAAACCTCAAAGTTACACACAGCATCTGGATCTTTTTACAAATCAAAGATTTCAGAACTCAAAACACGACC
>NW_015722671.1:0-289 GCF_001515625.1 Sinocyclocheilus rhinocerous
CTTGGACAAAACACAGTGCTAAAGAGAGAGACAAATCACTAACACGCAGACATATTAGAATGATTGACAGAAACGAGGCAGAGAGGAAACAGATGAGAGGCAAACGGGGCGCTTTTAGATCGAGAGAGAGAGAGAGAGAGGGGAGAGAGAGAGGGCGAGCGAGGGAGAGGGGAGAGAGAGAGGGCGAGCGAGGGAGAGGGGGGAGAGAGAGCGAGGGAGAGAGAGCGCGAGAGCGAGGGAGGGAGAGAGAGAGGGAGGGAGGTGGGAGGAGAGTGAGGCAGAGGGAGGC
>NW_015722672.1:0-289 GCF_001515625.1 Sinocyclocheilus rhinocerous
AAAGAAAACATAAAGGAAAAAAGAGAGAGTGGAGAAGGGAAAATATAACACTTAAAAGGGCCGCTTACACTCTGACCTTCCGCGGGGTGCAGAAACTGAGGGAAAACCGACTGGAAGGCTTTATCTAGCTGATAAAACCTATGCGATCAAATAGAAGAACTTTGATTTGATATTTACTCTTTATATCTGCAAAATCTGCTTAAAATAATGCAAATAATCAGCATAAGGAGAACACAGAGTGAGCCCCTCTTTCCCCAAAGACAAATGTCAAATGAACACAATTACAAAT
>NW_015722673.1:0-289 GCF_001515625.1 Sinocyclocheilus rhinocerous
ACCTTCCTACTGCAAGGCAATGAAGCAAGCCTAAATTCATTTGAGCAGATTTTCCCCCTGCTGAAATCCAGAGTAGAGAAGGAGAGAGACGAGACTCATGTTTACTGCACAGACTCTGAGGAGGAAGGTCTAGTGAATCTTCCACCTTCACCATCTGAACATCAACTGAGAGACAGTTTAGCCCTACTAGAACTGGACCTTACTGAATTCAGAGAACACACTCAAGCAAAACTCTCAGACACTAACAACACAAACATTTACATCCAGGAGCTCAAAGATGAACTCCAGC
>NW_015722674.1:0-289 GCF_001515625.1 Sinocyclocheilus rhinocerous
CTTTGATATGAAATGATACAGGCTACAGCGCGCGGTGGCACATGCTGCGAGCACAGTACTGTTTCCGCGCTTGTTTGACTCATGCCTGGTGCTGAAGTTAAGTTGGATGCATGTGCATGTCTGAAATGTCTCCCATTTGATGTGCTCGTAAAGACGTTTTGCGACTAAATAACTGTATTTTTACAGTATTTTCTCAAGGAAAAAAAGAGACCGAAACAACAGCTGTGAGTGCAGTGACCAACCCCTGCATTAACGGCGTTAAATATTTTTAACGCGTTAAACTGAAAAA
>NW_015722675.1:0-289 GCF_001515625.1 Sinocyclocheilus rhinocerous
CTGATCTCGTGTGTGTGTGTGTGTGTGTGCTGCTGACCCTCCTCTAATGGCTCTGATGATAGATCAGTTGTGTGCTGATGATAATTAATTCTCTCAGTGTGTTTTCAGGACGGGTCGGCGCTGACGCTCTGTCAGTCAGATGGTTCTCAGGAGAGTCTTTTGTTTTGAATAGGGGGAAAATCTGAGCCGCCGAGAAGAGATTCCCAGCCCGATCAATTCCCTCTAACTACACTATTGATTAGCTGCAGTAACATTTTTCATTTATTAATTATGAGGAATATGTACTTGG
>NW_015722676.1:0-289 GCF_001515625.1 Sinocyclocheilus rhinocerous
TACCTGCACGTGTTTGCAGTCATGTCCCCTAGCAGGGAGCTGGATCCGTCGGAATGTGATTGGACACTTGAGGGACACTTTGATGGCTGTCTGCTCTACTCCATCCTCTCCATTTAGTGTGGCATTCCCAGAGGATGCTGCTACGCTACTGAAGTTTCTTTTAACTGCAGGAAAACAGACAAGAGACATTGCAAAGATTAGGGGTTGATGAAGATGATAATACAGAGTGACAGACATCCACAGATTCCAAAGAATGCAGCATCTACTTACTTTTGGTAATGCAGTGTTC
>NW_015722677.1:0-289 GCF_001515625.1 Sinocyclocheilus rhinocerous
CTGCTGCAGCGGCGTCTGGACCGGGTTGAGCAGGGAATCCTGGGACATCTGAGCCGAGGGAAGCTGTTCCTGTGACGGAGGCGTCTTCTCTCCCATGAGCGCCGGCGCCATCGTCAGCTGAGAATGAGAACACACACCCATAAACACTGACTGATTCATGTTTCGCATGATTTTAAAAATTTTTTACAGTGAAATACAAACTGGGCTTAATGTATGAATTTCTTGAATATTAAAAAGAATGCAAAAAATTATTCTTGATTTAATAATGGTCCATTAAGAAAAAAAATTA
>NW_015722678.1:0-289 GCF_001515625.1 Sinocyclocheilus rhinocerous
TACTTTGTTTCAACGTAATTTATTGCTTATCAGACCCATTGTATCTGTCATTTTTAGAGCAAAGCAAAAACAAGTTCGGAAAATGCCCAAATACAAAAATTGTATTCAGCACAAGACAATTCCAAATTGGAAACTGTAAAAAACAGCCTGAGAAACTTAATTATTCGTTAGGTAAATTATTAGCTGGCTGTAGACCACTGAAAGACTGCATATTTTTGTTGGCTCTCTCTACTTAAGGCGTACGGTGTTTCTTTTTAACGTGCTTTAAAGAGAACGTATAAAGGTGACA
>NW_015722679.1:0-289 GCF_001515625.1 Sinocyclocheilus rhinocerous
CTGGAGAGTAAACCCAGGGAATTAGCAACCAAAGGCATTTCAGAGACTGGTGCCAGGTGGACAGATGGGCATGATATGAGCAGAGTGTTTTTAGGACACACACTCTCTCCTGAGTGTCTTTTCAGGCTGACAAACTGTCTGTTCAGAGAGAGGATCACATTGCACTGTTATGTAAAAACATGCTATTGGTTAATTGTACTGTAAATTATCTTATCATATATGATAAAAGCCATATTGAATTTTAAAAAGCAAAATTTTACTTCTAAACATTGTAAAAAAAAAAAAAAAA
>NW_015722680.1:0-289 GCF_001515625.1 Sinocyclocheilus rhinocerous
CGGTACGTGCTTTCTTTAGCTCGCGCTTCGCCGCTTTAATGTCGCCTGCAATCTGAAACACACAAGCACACTGACAGTGAGAAAAGACGCACTTCCTGTTTTAAATGTATGATTTTACACATCAGAAACATGTAACATAAACATCCATTTTAAAGACGCATTTTCCAGGATGAAACAACAAAATAGCAGTTACTCAACGCACCTGTCGCACACACATGTACACCCTTTAAGGTCTCCACAAACGAACGACATGTGTAAACATGCACTTGAATGTGTTTTCGTACTCATA
>NW_015722681.1:0-289 GCF_001515625.1 Sinocyclocheilus rhinocerous
ATGACTTTTGCCTCAATAAACTCCTAATTACTGCTTATTAATAGTAAGGTAGTTGTTAAATTTAGATATGGGGTAGAGATTAGGGATTATGTGCTTTATTAAGTACTAACAAACAGCCAATAATGCTAGTAATACACAAGCAACTTGTTAATTGTGAAAACTAGTCCCTAAACTGTGAAAGTGAAAGTGACGTGACATGTGGCCAAGTACTTGGAATTAGTGCTCTGCATTTAACCAAGTGCACCCAAAGTGCACACACAGCAGTGAACACACACACCGTGAACACACA
>NW_015722682.1:0-289 GCF_001515625.1 Sinocyclocheilus rhinocerous
CGCTGCCTCAGCAGCGGCAGGACCCGAGCCGCGGGGGGCAGATGACTGTCCCAATTCCCTCGAGAAAAGGGACAAACGAGAGCGGAGCTTTCTCACCGAGAAACGCTCACAATGAACGCACTCCGCTCCCTCGAGAGCAGAGCGCGCGTGCTCTTTGCCCAAACACACAACGCAGAGGTTGTGTGCGTCATCTGGTGTCAGATAGCGCTGACACGGATCCGCACACTTCCTAAAACGCCTAACATTAGACATCGTTCTTACCACTCACACTTCAGAAACAAACGACCCT
>NW_015722683.1:0-289 GCF_001515625.1 Sinocyclocheilus rhinocerous
TTCCATTGCAACATGACTTTAACAGGGATTAGCAGCAACATAGGCGACAATTAGGTGCTAATTGCAATGACTACAACGTCTACACACATTTCAGCAAATTTCTTTGATGTTTTCTGTAAAACCGTTTGTGAACACTGCCACGTCATTATTGAAATTAATTTGCTTAACAACAATCTATTACTGTGGTGTAATCTGTGGTAAAACACAGTCAGAAGTAGGGAATTCTTGGTCAGCTGCAATGAGTACCAAAACTTATGTCGTTAGTCATAAATCCAACTCAGTTGGACAA
>NW_015722684.1:0-289 GCF_001515625.1 Sinocyclocheilus rhinocerous
AATTCTAAAAAATTGGGTGGGAAATGTGCTTTACGGTCATGAAAATATCACATTAAATAAATTAAATGTATATATTAAATAAAACTGACTCAGTCTGAAATCAAAAGAAAAATCTGAAATATATATAACATATATAACGTTATGTTTTTTTTTCTAAAGGTGCCTTGAAACAGTGTGTATTGTTAAAAGCACTATACAAATAAAATGTGGAATTTTTTTTTATTAAAAATTAAAGGCCATTTACAACAACTTATATAAAATATATTTACATAAAAATAATACAATAAAA
>NW_015722685.1:0-289 GCF_001515625.1 Sinocyclocheilus rhinocerous
CTGTAATTGAGTGAAAACTACTTTCTCCAACACTTTTGAAAAAAAAGGGAAGTTTCGAAATCGGTCTAAAATTTGAACAAACTGTAGGATCCAAATTAGCTTTTTTGATAAGAGGCTGCACTATTGCATGTTTAAGATAGACAGGAACAGAGCCTGCAACCAAGCAACAATTTATTATTGCCATGACACTCGGACCAATAACACTAAAAGCTTGTTTAAAAATGCGAGTCGGGATAATATCATATATCAACATACAGTGGGTACGGAAAGTATTCAGACCCCCTTAAAT
>NW_015722686.1:0-289 GCF_001515625.1 Sinocyclocheilus rhinocerous
CCCTCAAACTCCTTCAGACTTTCATCAGAAGCCACATCCTCCTTCAAAACAATAAATAAGCATTATATGGACTTACAAAAACAGAATGAGACTGTCTGTGACTCCATTACGAACCTACCTGCCAGTGCTCTTCCTCACTGAATGTGTTTGGATGAGAAACACCGCTCCATGTAATCTAAATACAAATGGGTTCATGTTTAAAGACATCAGCACTCACATGGTTACAATGACACTAATGTTGGGAAACTTGAGAGCTATAATGTTATATTGATGGAATATTATAAACAGC
>NW_015722687.1:0-289 GCF_001515625.1 Sinocyclocheilus rhinocerous
ACTTTATAGGGAGATGGCAAGTCATTCCACAGTCATCCATCCGTTCCGTTAATCTTCACTCACCCAAAAACTGACAATGACTATGGTACAAAAGAACCAGGAGACCAGAACCACAAAAACACCAAGTTGGGGACTCCTCACAAACAAAGTTAAAGGTGAGAAGATATCTGTGCCCTTAAGAAAGCTTCTAGTTTACTTGTTAAATCTCAAAAGATCCAAACTAATTTGTAGTGCTTCTCAAGATCGTTGTATTGAGCAGCAACTTATCCAAGTTCAGGATTTCCAGTCC
>NW_015722688.1:0-289 GCF_001515625.1 Sinocyclocheilus rhinocerous
TAACGAGAGGTATCTATAAATCTAAAATAAACAGAACTTATGCACATTCAAATGTAACAACTAGGCGATAACTAGTCAGCCATTTAAGTCTTACAGAATTCAAAACATTTAGCGAATGCTAACGTTACATCCTGAGTCACCAACCGAGCCAGCCGCAAGTTACTGCATCAGTCGCTTCAAGTTTAGTCCTCAGCAGAATGTAACGATGCAATGTAGTCCTTGGCTTCAGCGACCGATGCAAGTTTTCTTCTGTTTCCCTCCTTCGTAACGATAGTAAGCCTGGCCGGGA
>NW_015722689.1:0-289 GCF_001515625.1 Sinocyclocheilus rhinocerous
TAATCAAAGCATCATCTAGATCAACAAACACATTAATAATACTGATAGCATACCAACTGAAATGGACTTCAATGTAATGAATTTACTGTTTTATTTGTTACTTTCCTTGACTGTGGGAGCGGAGTGAACATCATTAATTAGTTGTGTGCAGTGTTGCCAGATTGGGCTTCTTTTGATTGGGTTGGACCGGGAAAAAATGCATTAGGCAGGTGGACAAAATTTGGGCTGCTTCTTAAAAATGAGCTTCCCTATCGAATGGGAACTCGCACTGCGTCCCCTAGAGGACACT
>NW_015722690.1:0-289 GCF_001515625.1 Sinocyclocheilus rhinocerous
TACAATTAGCATTGCTGAAATTAATTTAACTAAGATGTTATTAACTCTACAATTATCATATAGCAATGTCGTTACCGGTATAAAAAGATTAAGTAGGCCTAAGTGTAATACTGAAGTAATAGGCCAGCGAAAATAGCTAAAGATAGACAATGAGTTGCAAAACATAAAAAACCGCAGCTAACTGTGCTAATGGCATATTGATCTGGAAAGCAGTGCAATAAGGACAATCTAGCAAAACTCTCTTTTCTTCTCACTTTTACGTCCAGCCGTGTCGTTAAATGAAATGCTT
>NW_015722691.1:0-289 GCF_001515625.1 Sinocyclocheilus rhinocerous
TATATGAATATAAATATAGACATGTAAATATTTTCAAAATACATATTGTATGTGTGTGTATCTATATATACATAATAAATATACACAGTAAACACACATATATTGTCACACCTACACAAGTCCAAAACACTGACATTACTCCCCCCTCCCAAAAGGCGGGTCCCGCGCCATAACATATCCACCAGGGAGGTACAGGATACCTGTACAGGATGGAGACACGGGAGGCCTCCAGGGCGGATCAGGGAGCTCAGGGGGCCACAGCAGATCAGGCAGACTAGGAAGCCATGGC
>NW_015722692.1:0-289 GCF_001515625.1 Sinocyclocheilus rhinocerous
TATCACTTGCATTCATGTAGAACATTATATTATGCTATTGACCATCCTGAGTGAGTGAGCTGAGTGAAGGGAAGGAAGTGGATGAAAAGGAACAAATGAATAGGTGAGAAAGGAGTTTTCCCGCATTTTCTCTCAGTGAGATGTGGAAACAGATGCCTATATGTTAATACACTGTGTTTGTATATTGTCCGTATCTCAGAAGATCAAAGTATCGTGAGATTCTTCAAGTCTTACACCGCCTTGGTTTGAATGGGCATTATGCCTCTGTTTGCACACTCATTTCTGACAC
>NW_015722693.1:0-289 GCF_001515625.1 Sinocyclocheilus rhinocerous
TATCTGGTAAATGCATAAATGTAAATACATTAGGATTTTTATATTTTATGAGATATGAAAATAATGTCTCAAAGGAAAAAACATGTCAGTCAAAACCAATGAAGTGATTTTGAGGTGAAAGTGGAATATTTTCATGAGATTCAACACGAATGTCACATAATAGCAGTGATTGGCCTTGAGAGCTCATCACACACACACACACACACGCGCACACACACTCCTCACTGACAGACGCTCTCAGTGTGTAGGAGATGAATGCAGACGCCCTTGACCTGCTACCTCTCATTAA
>NW_015722694.1:0-289 GCF_001515625.1 Sinocyclocheilus rhinocerous
CCCACTAAGCACACACACACTACTGTTCAAAGATTCAGGGTCAGCAAGATTTTCATTTTAAAGAAATTAATAGTTTTATTCATCAAGGATTAATCAAATTGATCAAAAGTGACAGTAAAGACATTTTTATTTCAAAGATTTCTATTACAAATAAATGCTGTTCTTTTGAACTTTCTACTCTTTAAAAATAACAGTTTCAACAAAAATATGCAGCAGCACAGCGGTTTTCAACATTAATAATAATAATGTTTCTTGAGCAGCAAATCAGCATACAAGAATGATTTCTGAA
>NW_015722695.1:0-289 GCF_001515625.1 Sinocyclocheilus rhinocerous
GTATGGAGCTGCAGAAGAGGAAGTGCAGGAAGAGGAGAACATTAAAGAAGTTATAAGTTAAATAAAGAAGATATGACCAGAAAAATAATGAGAGTGAGAAACCAGCTTAAATATTTAAAAATAGTTAATACTGAATATAAAATTATGCTTGGTTTAATAAAATGATACTTTTGAACAAACAGGCCATTAATGAAGATATTTCATTTTTGTATGAACATTTCATTCTTCATTTTGATTAATATCAATATTAATTGAACATTTATTTTCCTTACTTTATAATAATTTTTTT
>NW_015722696.1:0-289 GCF_001515625.1 Sinocyclocheilus rhinocerous
TATTCATTGCTTATCACAATAGTTGCTAATTTATGTCAGTTAATTTACTGAATCTGATGTGGCTAAAGCTGTAAGCAGGAGAGAATAAAACAGCTGGATTATATTCACAAGAGAGGGAACTCTGCTGACAATGCTGCTGTTATGGAGTCAGGAAAGGGGAACGAGTGCCATTTAAAACAGCAGCTGAAGATTTCATGCATTGTGTCTTCTGTCAAGGATGTTTTACAAGAAAGATCCTGTGGCGACATACAGATGCATCTCAATAAATTAGAATGTCGTGGAAAAGTTC
>NW_015722697.1:0-289 GCF_001515625.1 Sinocyclocheilus rhinocerous
AATCTTCAGATCTTTAGTCTTCTGGATAAAATCGTAGGTGTCTCTCGGATAACTACTATGTCGTTGTGAGATCGGGCCTAAAAAGTGTTTGATATATTCAGTCGTATAATACGACTCGCTATCACAATCTGACACTATTGGTCGGCCCGGAGGGATCTTGTAAGGTACACTCCAACTTCCGGGATCTTTATGGACCTTAGGAAGGAGGTAGAACCTCCTGGGCCTTTGAGTGCCTGATCCTGATAAGTAGTCTTTTTGATCCCCACTGATGATTTTCTTTTCACACATT
>NW_015722698.1:0-289 GCF_001515625.1 Sinocyclocheilus rhinocerous
AATGAGTGCTTTATGGACTATATATATATATATATATATATATATGTATTGTACATACATGTTCCCATACAATTGTGAATATATATGGTACATTTATGTTCAAATACACAGTACCATATTTTATTACATGTACATCTATTGATTATGAAGGATATATTACAATATATAAGTAAATATATTATCACATATTTCCCTTATGTATTATTCAATAAATTGGAATATATTAACACTATATAATGTTTAGTGTATTTTCAATATACATAATTTAATATGATTGATTGATTGTTTG
>NW_015722699.1:0-289 GCF_001515625.1 Sinocyclocheilus rhinocerous
AATCTTCAGATCTTTAGTCTTCTGGATAAAATCGTAGGTGTCTCTTGGATAACTACTATGTCGTTGTGAGATCGGGCCTAAAAAGTGTTTGATATATTCAGCTGTATAATACGACTCGCTATCACAATCTGACACTATTGGTCGGCCCGGAGGGATCTTGTAAGGTACACTCCAACTTCCGCGATCTTTATGGATCTTAGGAAGGAGGTAGAACCTCCTGGGCCTTTGAGTACCTGATCCTGACAAGTAGTCTTTTTGATCCCCACTGATGATTTTCTTTTCACACATT
>NW_015722700.1:0-289 GCF_001515625.1 Sinocyclocheilus rhinocerous
CATTATTACAAAGTGCACTTTTAAATAGACAAAACTTCATAACATAATTTAATCAGATACTAATGCAATTGGGAAAAACTCAAATAATAATCGTCCAGACATATCAAAGTAATGCTAGAAAATTTAGAAAGATAGAAACAATGTGTTACCCCAAATAATTGTAAAGAAAATAATGTCAGAATGAAAAAAAACATCTTAATGGTCTTAAAATAGTCTTCATTTTCTTTGTCCAAAGTAGAATTTCTTTTTTTTTTCTTTTAATTTTTGACCGTAATATGCTTTGACATTT
>NW_015722701.1:0-289 GCF_001515625.1 Sinocyclocheilus rhinocerous
TAGAGCAGAGTCTACAAAGAGTGCATATTTTGATTGTTTTAGTGCCTTCATTTGCTGCGAATGAATGCAGTGGAGCACAGATCATTTGTTGAGCCACAAAAATGTGCTGTTTGGGGCCTGTTTTGTATGTTGTGTTCTTCTCTTCCGTAGTGTAAAATTCATCATCTAGTGCTGTGCTTTGCATTCTTTTTGTCGTTTCTGTCATCTTGAATGTCATGTTTGATATGAAGTTGTCATCTTTGTAATAGGGCTGCTCGATTATGACAAAAATCATAATCACGATTATTTT
>NW_015722702.1:0-289 GCF_001515625.1 Sinocyclocheilus rhinocerous
TCAATTTTACGACGTCTCGGATCCCATAAAATCATATGTGTAGTAACGTAAAATTATTCAAACCTGTCTCAAAGTAGTGCCTGACTTCTCTCAAAAAACAGCTGTTGTCAGAGTAAACTCAAAGTATAGTTCACTCCAAAATCAATATTTCATAGCAGACATGTTAAAGATTGGCGGACAGGGAGTCAATTTTTGACGTGACAACAAAAAAGTAGTTTATTCATTGTTCTGAGGCAAGGCCACAGCAAACTTTTTAGCCAAGCTCAGAGGCTCCCCGATCAACATCACA
>NW_015722703.1:0-289 GCF_001515625.1 Sinocyclocheilus rhinocerous
TAGAGGAAATGCACACACAAAGCAAATGTAGCAGGTGATTCTATGTATACAGAAAATTTAAATACTGTGCAAGTGTGCATACTATATACTACAACAGTATTACAATTAGTATGGTATTATAACATTTCAAACATAGCCAGAAACGCACAGGTCATTCTATGCATACTGAAAATTTGCATACTATGTGCATAGTATGTGTACAATATACTAGAAAGACAATGCCATTCTTTGCATACTGAAAATGTACATACTGTGCATAGCATATATACTATATATTGCAACAAATGTA
>NW_015722704.1:0-289 GCF_001515625.1 Sinocyclocheilus rhinocerous
GCAAAAACAAAAGTGTTACGTTTATAATTTTGTTCAGTGTATATTCTAATTGAAACATACAGACACAAATAGATAAAGTGCAATAATAAAATCAAGTGAATGATATATGAACAAACAACTCTATAAAAACCTTCAGAATGTATATATAAATAAAATTGTTAAGCTTGTGTATGAATGTGCTGACAAAGTGGAGAAACAAACTCATTTTGAGAAAACTGCCTTTAAAAATATGTACTGTAATTGAAACATACAAATACAAATAGAAAAAGTGCAATAAAATAAACACACA
>NW_015722705.1:0-289 GCF_001515625.1 Sinocyclocheilus rhinocerous
TAGGGTAGGGTGAAAAACTTCATCTCATTTTCTCCTCCAACTTCACAATCATCCGACATCGTTGTTTGTCTTTCTTTGCACGTTCACATTGTAAACACTGGGTCGGTACTTCCGCCTACGTCACGCGTGACTTTTCTAACGTGACTTAATGCATGAAGTCCAGCTAGTGCAAGACAAGCATTTGTGGTTAAAAAGTATATCAATTTTCTCTTTTTTTTTTTAAATGACAAATCGTTTCGCTATGTAAGATCCTTATTCCTCGGCTGGGATCGTGTAGAGCCCTTTGAAG
>NW_015722706.1:0-289 GCF_001515625.1 Sinocyclocheilus rhinocerous
TCACACGCGGGGAGGAGTGTGTCACAGCAGGTGTCTGCACGGTGAGAGACAGCACAAACACAGACTCCGAGAGGACCGTCTGACCAGAAGCTCAATCTCCAAGTCATTTAATATCATGGTAGCAGTATACATCATGATAGTTAGTTACTTATATTACATAACCATGTAGCAATGTATAATATTCTACAGTCTAGTGACTTTAAAATGTTTATTTCATATTTTTAACAGGTCTGCTTGCTATCTTTTCTACAATTTTATTCTCAAGTAAATTTATCTAAAGGATGTTTAA
>NW_015722707.1:0-289 GCF_001515625.1 Sinocyclocheilus rhinocerous
GGCGATCGGAGAAGTAACATTGTCTTCGAATAGCTGATTTGTGATAACGTTATCTTATTTTAGTGACCTTGATGTCTTTCCAACATACATCAATGGACAAGAGCCATAAGTAAATAAGTAAATAAATAACATTTTTAGTAGAACATGTTATACAAGATTTAATCTGATACGCGTTTTTTGTGGAAAGAGACACAGTTTTCACATTGTAACGAACATGATGAACAACTTCGACGTGGAAAACAAACTCGTATGTATGCTTTTATGTCATCGCCTACCACATCTGATCTAA
>NW_015722708.1:0-289 GCF_001515625.1 Sinocyclocheilus rhinocerous
AATTTCCTTCTTCAGAGTGCTGGCTACCCTGTAGCACTGAGACATTGGCACACCAGGCTGCCATCACAAGGAGAGGAAGCAGTTCAGTCACCTGGGCGTCATATGCAAAACATGGAGGCCTTACTTCCCAAACAGTCCCAACAGCTTGTTTCCTTTGATACAGAACAATGGTAGTTTTTCCAAACGGGTTTCTGATGAGTTCTTTCGAGTAACATGGGACTTTTCATTTGAAAATGAAAATTACAAGAACTAGCCTTGCGTTACAGGTGGAATCATCTTGCACATATGT
>NW_015722709.1:0-289 GCF_001515625.1 Sinocyclocheilus rhinocerous
TCATCATTTACATCATCAATTATAAAACTCTTCTTTCAGCTTCTAAACGAAGAACATGAACACACTCAAACTCTTTCTTGCTGACTTACATTGTAGGAAGTCATTCCTGATCCTGGTGAATGTGACTGACAACAGACAAGAGCAGACAAGAACAGTGTGATTCTCATATCAAGAGAAAATAATCCTGGATCCATTCCTAAAACATTTCTAATATGATGTTCTCCGTGATATGAGATGATGATGTACTGGTTTCTGAGAGCAGATGAATCTGCAGGACTTTACCTCTGTC
>NW_015722710.1:0-289 GCF_001515625.1 Sinocyclocheilus rhinocerous
TCAGCAGTAAGGGGCGTGTCTAGTAATGATAGGGAGAAGAGAGCGGATTTTAGCAGATCGACTATGGGCTGGTTGCATATCGGAACATTTCGGAGGAACAAATATTACAAATAAGGGTTACGATCAGGCAAGAGGTAGGACCCGTGTAAATATTGGAGCAGCTTTCCAGCAGTGGAGAGAACTCAAGGAGCAGAAGGGAATCAAATGCCGAGGTTGCTTTGTTTCTTCTTGATAGATGAGTTATATTGATTTTGCTTTTTCACACAACTTTTCTGTGTTGGCTTTTGCT
>NW_015722711.1:0-289 GCF_001515625.1 Sinocyclocheilus rhinocerous
TCCACACAGTTTGCAGGTGAAAGGTTTCTCTCCAGTGTGAGTTCTCATGTGGTCTCTAAGGTGTCCTTTTTGAGTGAAACTCTTTCCACACTGAGGGCAAGTGAAAGGTTTCTCTCCAGTATGAATTCTCATGTGGTCATCGAGATGTTGTTTATATGCAAAACTTTTCCCACATTGATAACATGTGTAAGGTTTCTCTCCAGTGTGAATTCTCATGTGAACATTAAGGTTTGATTTTTCAGTAAAACTTTTCCCACACTGTTGGCAGGTGAAATAACTTCTATTTGCT
>NW_015722712.1:0-289 GCF_001515625.1 Sinocyclocheilus rhinocerous
AATTATCACGGACCAGGGAACTAAGTTCACCTCCCACTTAAAGAAACAGATTCATTCGGTGGAAGTTGGCATCTTGACCATTAAGACCACCCCATATCATGGTGTGCCATAGAACATCCAGCAAATGGAGCAGCCCAATTGTACTCATCCCAAAGAAAGATAGAACACTTTGGGTATGCATTAACTTTCACAAGCTCAATACTGTCTCTCAGTTCGATGCCTACCCCATGCCACATAGATGAACTTATGGAGCAGATTGGGCAAGCTGCTTGCATTACCACATTAGACC
>NW_015722713.1:0-289 GCF_001515625.1 Sinocyclocheilus rhinocerous
TCCCCTCCCTGTATCTTGTTAGTTCTGGAATAACTAATCCTCTCCCACTCAGAGTTCCAAATTAATAACATTACCAATTCCATATTAACGTGCTGCAAAAGAATTATGAGTCAGTCTGACCACAGCACAACCTGCTTCACACAATCAATCTGAAGATTTTTTCTTACCAGTACTGCCCTTATACAAGTAAAAACAATGCAGTCTTGCCTGAATGCATTTCACTGCTGTAGCCACAATATATTTACATACATTTTTACAGCTACATTTTTTTCCCCAAAAAATATTCAAA
>NW_015722714.1:0-289 GCF_001515625.1 Sinocyclocheilus rhinocerous
CCAGTATTTTACTGTAAATTTACAACGAAAAGTTTTACAGTGCAGTCAGACCAGAACATGAGGGTTGATATAAAATAAGTCTTTGATGTTCAGTCGTAATGCCTTTTTTATATATTGCACTTGCATGTAAGTTAAAAGCCAGATTCAATACTTCAGAGGATTGATCAATTCCTTTGTGGTTTTCCTCCCTCTAGCTCTCTCTCTCTCTTTTCTGCTCTATTGTACACTCCGAAAGTTCATCCATATTTCTTGCAATCTGCACTTGCTAATTTCCAGCCTGTAACTTTCC
>NW_015722715.1:0-288 GCF_001515625.1 Sinocyclocheilus rhinocerous
CAAAACAATAATTACACATTTAAAAATCGCAAACGTAAAAATCATGGTATCAGTCATGAAAAAACAACATCAGTCGATCACTAATGAATGAAAATAAATTTCCTCTTTTAAAGCATTTGCATGTTGGTAGTTAAGACTACAGTGGATTATCGCTCCAGGCAGATCATTGCTGATGGCTCATCTTTTATTCAAGCTTTTATGTAACAACCTTGTCTCCACTAACCTGCCCATTGTACATGGTGAGGAAACACACACACACACACACACACACACACACGCACATGCACA
>NW_015722716.1:0-289 GCF_001515625.1 Sinocyclocheilus rhinocerous
ATACGTTGGACATGACTGTATGTGTTGAAGAGTGAATTTACTCTTGTACATGTGTGGACATGAGTTCTTATCTTTTTATTCTCCAGAATAAACATGAAGGCATCATCACTGACCCTTCCAACCAAGCATATCACCTCTTCATTCTTCACACATCAGACAAAAGATACAGAATCATCACTAGCAGAACATTATCATTCAGAGATAGTACCTACCCCCAGGCTATCAGACATGTAAATACCTGAAACTATGGTAATTCAGTTTATCAACATTATATGTCGTTACATGTGAA
>NW_015722717.1:0-289 GCF_001515625.1 Sinocyclocheilus rhinocerous
TAAAAATACATTTATATTTTAAAAATTATGTAATTTATTGATTTTATTTTATTTTTTTATTTTGTGCGAATCGCTCTTGCGGTAGCTTACTTTGATGGCATACACTTTTTGATGCGCTCATACGGTGCGCCCATGTTCTTCCAATTAATGATCCATTAACGGTTTAAATAATTAACGTTCGTTAAGAAAACTGGGGGGCAGTGCCGGGCCTGATCAGCCTACTAATGGTTTACTTGCGGCCACTCTGAATATTAAAGGGTTAGTTCACCCAAAAATGAAAATTAGCCCA
>NW_015722718.1:0-289 GCF_001515625.1 Sinocyclocheilus rhinocerous
GTTTAGCTTTCATTTTCATTTCAGATTTAGTTTTAGTAATTTTAGCACTTCAACTTATTTCAGTTAGTTGCAAGGAAACATTTCTAATTTTCATTCTCATTTAAGATTTTTTTAAAGCCTTTTTCAGTTATTTATTTACTTATTCATTCATTCATTTATTCAATTTTAGTTTATTTTAGTTTTGTTTTTATTTTAGTTTTAGTTAACAATAGCAGTGCCAGTGAGACATCATTGAACCTTCCTATTTGTTATGTGTATGAATAAAAAGCATCATGATGGCATTTTAATA
>NW_015722719.1:0-289 GCF_001515625.1 Sinocyclocheilus rhinocerous
TCCAGTTCTACAGCTCATTATGTTTGCAAATCAGTATGTTTGTCACGTTTTTACAGAAAAAAAGAACATATTTACATGATGAGATGAAAACACTTTAGGAATGAAGAAGAAGAATTTGAGGAATTTTACAAGCAGTGATGGTTAGGTGAACATTAAGATAAAGAATCTTGTTTCAATATCAAAACATGCTTGATTCAGAATGTCTCCAATGTGTACGAATGTCATTACTCCAGTCTTCAGTGTCACGTGATTTCTCAGAAATCATTCTAATATGCTGTTTCGCTGCTCA
>NW_015722720.1:0-289 GCF_001515625.1 Sinocyclocheilus rhinocerous
CAAGCACTGAACTTTGAAAAGAGCAAAATACAACCGAAATCCAGTTGTACTATAATAGAAAGTTATATATCTGACAAATACTGCAGCAGTCACACCAGCCTGCTTGAGGTCAGTATCAAACATCACATCCAAGAGTCCAATATGTGACTTCCAAATCTTTGAAAGGAACGTTCCGCTAGGACAAGCGCCGTTCTTTAGCTTAAAGAAGATTAATATGTAGATTATGTACTTCACTAAACTAAGTTTCTTCATCAAAAATAAAAAAGACAACTACAACAGAACCCCCCCC
>NW_015722721.1:0-289 GCF_001515625.1 Sinocyclocheilus rhinocerous
AGATGCTAACGTGCGCATCACATGTACCAGGTCGGGCACACCTTCGTCCCCCTGCCTCTTCAGGATCTCTGTTATATCAACAACAATTCAGATTAATTAAGTTTGGCTCAGCTGAATTACCGATTCCATTTAATAGCAGAAGGTTTGTAAAGGTTAGCTCATACCTTCTACTCGGCTCTCTAGGTATTTATCAAGCTCTGCTTCCCTTTTGACAGCTTCAGGGGAAACCTTCGGTGCACTGACGAAACACACCAACACAACACTCATGTTGTCACGACTTCCCTGTCCA
>NW_015722722.1:0-289 GCF_001515625.1 Sinocyclocheilus rhinocerous
TATTAGAATCGTGTTGCCTTCAGGTGTTTCGATGTGGTTTATTTACCTTGTCTGTGTCATACATGAGGTGAGAGTCGAGCAAAATATGCATTATGCCATAATTCAGAGGATGTTATTAGGTTCTGAAGCACGTGAGGAGGATATTCATGATGCACCCGAGGACATCAGAAATTATTAATGAACAATCTTTCATTCCACACTGTGATTTTTACTGTCCTTTATCTTTGTCTGAGACTCAGCATGCTCTTCTCTACAAGGCTGCATTTATTTGATCACAAATGCAGTAAAA
>NW_015722723.1:0-289 GCF_001515625.1 Sinocyclocheilus rhinocerous
TCACCAATGGATCCTCTGCAGTGAATGGGTGCCGTCAGAATGATTGTTTAAACAGCTGATAAAAACATCACAATCCACAAGTAATCCACACAACTTCAGTCCTTCAATTAATATCTTGAAAAGCTGCGTGTTTGTAATAAACACATCCAATAATTTTTTTTTACTTCAGACTGTTGCTTCTGAATCTGAATCAGGAAAGAAATATGCACAGATGAAGCAATATTTACAAGTGAAAACAGTACAAAACAGTTCTAAACAAATGTGTTGGTGGATTTTGATGTGAGAGGAC
>NW_015722724.1:0-289 GCF_001515625.1 Sinocyclocheilus rhinocerous
GCGATGCTATTTCTGAATATTGAGAATAAAATTAGAAAAATCAGCAAAGGCTGGTATTACATTTTTCAACATGTTGTATTAGATCATGCATACGCACTTTTCGATACTCAGTTTTAGTTGAACGAATACTTTTAAGTGTGTAAATCAATATTTATATTTCCTTTAGTTTCAGTTTTATTTTAAATTTTTAGTTAAGATAAAATATTTTTTTTTTTCAAATTTTCGAATGTATTGAATTATGGCGTCTGCGATTGCACAGCAAAACTATCCGATAGCGCCACCTAGCGTC
>NW_015722725.1:0-289 GCF_001515625.1 Sinocyclocheilus rhinocerous
CCAGCTTGCCAACTATCTGATGACCATGCCTTTGTAACTCTGTGACGCTTTTAGTAAGGATTTGCACATTGTGGATCAATAATTGCGTTTTGGTAATTTTATTTATTTATAATATTTGTTATTGTCATATTAAAGTTGAATGTATTTTAATTCAATATTTACATCCATTTGGATTCGTTTTAACAAAGTAACAGACATATCGTGATTTTTCAGTAATACAAGAGACAATGAAATAAATTATGTGGGTGAATGTTTAAATAATCACAATAAGCAGGTTTATATATCATCA
>NW_015722726.1:0-289 GCF_001515625.1 Sinocyclocheilus rhinocerous
CTGTATGTCATAATCTTGACATTTTAATCTCATAATTATTATGACTAAATATCTCATTTTAACTTTTTATATTATCATTTTAAATTTTTCTCAATTTGGACTTTTTATATATTATAATTTAAATTTATATTATAACTCTGACTTGGTATGTCATAACTTTTTGTCAAAATTTTTATCTCATTATGACTAAATATCGCAATTTATACTACGGGGCCACTAAATGCTTGAATCTGATTGGCTGACGACGTTCTGAGGTGTGCAATTATTTTCAGGGAAATGCACGGCGAAC
>NW_015722727.1:0-289 GCF_001515625.1 Sinocyclocheilus rhinocerous
TGCCCTTCTTGGCCTGATGTATTCTGTAAAACTGAGTTACCCCAACCCACTGAGGTATACATTTGATTTGATTTTTTTCAGAAAATCCTGCTTGACTTGATTGCAACACTTCTAACCCCTAATTTACACTGCACACGTCTGCAACGCGTTATGGCTCACTGCGCTGCTCCGCTAAAGATAGGCGCCTATTCTATTTTTGACAGACACTGCGCCCAAGCCGCACAGCAAATACAAAATAAAAGTCAAAAAATCCTGTCAATTTCAAAATAAACACCCTGTGCAGACTCCC
>NW_015722728.1:0-289 GCF_001515625.1 Sinocyclocheilus rhinocerous
CTTTAAAACTGTCACGTCTGTACACCAGCCTTCATTGATTTAAAAACATAATCCACCGCCTCTCGTTTTCCCCGACGACTCAGTCTGCTCTGAACAGCTGGAAGCCCATTCGATGTAACGCGCTGTCCGGGATGGCTCCGTTCAGCCAGGTTTCTGTGAAGCAGAGCGCAGCGGAGTTTAAAAACTCCGACATTCCGACAGCGCAGAATTTAATAATTTAATTTTCATATTAATGTTTGATATTAAACGTACTAAAATATATATATATATATATATATATAAATATATA
>NW_015722729.1:0-289 GCF_001515625.1 Sinocyclocheilus rhinocerous
TTTTCATTTTGGGGTGAATTAACCCTTTAAAAGAGAGAAACGTTTTGAATGATGAAACAAACACTCAACTGCGACAACGTATAGGCTAGCTTATCTGTGTTCTTCAAGCCATCTCAGGTATTTTCATAATAATTATGCAATATGCATATTTACAAGGTTTACATATAACCACAGTTGGTTTTGTCTAAAATTAAAGTAAACAGTTGAGAGAAAAATGTATGCATGCCTGCATGGGCGACATTGGGGGGGGCAATTATCCCCCCAAATTGTTAGTCATGGAATCCCTGAT
>NW_015722730.1:0-289 GCF_001515625.1 Sinocyclocheilus rhinocerous
TTCATTTGGACAACTTTAAAGATGATTTTCTCAATATTTTTTTTTGTTTTTGTTGCACGTGCAGATTATGTATAAATCTCAATTTTAAAAAATGTACTCTTATGACTGTTTTTGTGCTCTAGGTCACATAAAAAATCTGACACAATCCACAAAAGACGCATATCCAACCGAAAGGGCTGAGACTATAGAATATCCCCAGTGCATAAACAACTCACATACCCACACACGCAAACAAACGGTACATACACTCAAACACATTATAACATGAATGATGTTATTGCTAGGAAAT
>NW_015722731.1:0-289 GCF_001515625.1 Sinocyclocheilus rhinocerous
TTTTCTGACTTTTTTTTTTTTTACTTGCTTTCTGAATGGAACCAAGAGAAATGTAATCACAGCTAGCTCGGTTTGTAAATTCTCTGTTTCAGATGACGTGCGATGAATGATGGTGTTTTGATGCCTTCATTTGAAATGAGAGAACAGACAGGAGGTAATCACGACGCTGACAAGTTCACAATAAATTGCATGCAAATGAGGACATGTGGATTATTGCATTCTGGGTAGCGAGTGAGACCGGCGCCATCGGTAGCCATGTTTATGAGGTGTGATGCAAACAAGAGGCAGT
>NW_015722732.1:0-289 GCF_001515625.1 Sinocyclocheilus rhinocerous
TTTTTAATGAACGTTTGATGCTGTCACTAAGACAAGGATCTTGAGTAATATGGAATATTACTTATATTATACTGTATATACTGTATTATTATTAAAGTAAGGCACTGAATGTTTGAACAAGTTGCTAAAAGATAAAACAGACAGTTCTGAGTGAGATGTTCTGATTTAAATCAACAGTAGACTAAGTATTTCACAGCGTATTTTGGGTGTATTTCACCATGATTTCACCTGATTTCACCATGATTTGCCGTGTTTTACCGTGTTCTGGGCCTCTTTCAGCAGCGTGGCC
>NW_015722733.1:0-289 GCF_001515625.1 Sinocyclocheilus rhinocerous
TTTGCATCAGATAACTAAAAAAAATATTTTTTAAATTATAAATAATTAAAAGTATATTTTCTTTTCTTTAAAAGTATTGTTTAATATCATACTGAAATCTAAACTCTAAAATATTTCATATCATGTTAACAGGCACTAGCTGTGACTGTAATTTTGTAAACAAGCATACTAGATATTGCTTTCATTTTCCGCTCTGCTTTGCTGCCTTTTTGTCATATGGTGCTGGATAAAAGAAAGAAAGAGTAAGAAATTCTCTACTTTGTTACTTTTTCTTGCAGTAGTTGTCATG
>NW_015722734.1:0-289 GCF_001515625.1 Sinocyclocheilus rhinocerous
TTTAGTCTGAAATAAACAAATAAAATATCAGAATCCGTCTGTATATATGCTCATTTTTCCAAGTATCTGTCAAAAGTCTTGCGGCCACATTTTGGACCAGCTGTAGTCTGCCCAAACTTTTATATTGAACACTATTCGGTGGAATGGCCCTTAACCATTAGGGAACTGATTTTTACTGAAATATTTGACTTCTCTCATTTTTCTCTACCAATCCCAAATCATTAAGACTGTTGGTGTTGATGCTAGTCCATAATTTATTTATCATTTATTTGTGCAGATCGGCTTTTTC
>NW_015722735.1:0-289 GCF_001515625.1 Sinocyclocheilus rhinocerous
AAAGCAGCTGCGACTTGAATACATGTAATTTCTGTCACATTCTGTGTTTACACTTCAGTCTGCACTGAAGCCATTAGAACGATTCTGGCATCTTCTGCTATGTCATTCAGAGCTCTTCTAAGCATTTTTGAGACGGTCATATAGGACATTCCTCCTGCCACCACAGTGCCAAGTAAGGGTACGAGACTCACAGCATACTCAACTGCATTTTCAGCCACAACCAGAGATGCAGCACCTGCTAAGGATAATATTGAAGCTGGGTTTATCCCACCAATCAGTGGCGACTTCA
>NW_015722736.1:0-289 GCF_001515625.1 Sinocyclocheilus rhinocerous
GCATTTCACAGCTCATAAATACCCTGGCAATGCAAGAAAACCATGATTATGTGAGGATATGAAATTCTCACAACAGAGATGGACTATGCACAAAATGCACAGAACAGCGATAAGTTTGTTACATTACACTACAAGATTTTTTTGTTTTTGAAAGAAGTCTATTCTGCTCACCAAAGCTGCATTTATTTGATAAGAAATGCAGTAAAAGTATAGTGAAATATTAGTTTAAAATAGCTGTTTTTTATTTGAATATGTTTTATTTCTGTGACGCAGAGCTGAATTTTCAGCA
>NW_015722737.1:0-289 GCF_001515625.1 Sinocyclocheilus rhinocerous
TGAATTATTTTTCCCCTTTCATCCTGATTATTTAAAATGGATTAAATTGCAAAGATCAAGGGCCTGTTTCTGTGTTATTATCTCTAGTGTCAAGTATATAGGTGTCCATTTATAATCCAATCTTGCATTGTGTGCAAAATTGTCAGAAAGCAGATTAATCATTCTTTTTTTCTACAATGCATCATGGCTTTGAACAGATCAGAGAGCTCTTTTTATCCCGAATGAGCTCAGTTTCCTTTGCTACATATCAGTGAAACATATCAACACTACTTTTAATATTCAATCAAAG
>NW_015722738.1:0-289 GCF_001515625.1 Sinocyclocheilus rhinocerous
TGTCTACCCAGATGTCTTGATTTATGTGTCATTAAGACACTAAAATCTTTGTTTGGCTCCACTCTAGACAATTCTGGGCATATTTTGTGCCTTTAGTCATTTACAAAGCACCATTCTGGCATCGCCACCAAAGCATGTGCAGAGTTTCACAGCACTGTTCTGCAATCTGTCCAAACAATGGATAAACCCATTTTAGACTGCAATTCATTATCCCAGATGGTGAAATTTCACTTTTTTGTTGGTCCTCCAACAGTCACCACAGGTAATTGTTGAGGATTCCAATAGTTCA
>NW_015722739.1:0-289 GCF_001515625.1 Sinocyclocheilus rhinocerous
AAATATATACTGCGAATATATATATATATATATATATATATATAAATAAATAATCGCGAATAATCGTTTGACAGCACTAATAATTATTTTATTAGCAAACCATGGGCTGATTTAAGATGTTCTTTCCAGTAAGGAAAGAGTCCATTTTAATTAGAACAAAAATGTGTTAATACATTTTTAGCACTATCCATGTGCCATAATGCAGCTGGAATCCGGGAGAATGTAAGGATACGACTGAAGCGGGTAGAGGGGGATTCTTGTTGACTCTCACCTTTGATGAAGAGGTGTC
>NW_015722740.1:0-289 GCF_001515625.1 Sinocyclocheilus rhinocerous
TGAGGACGCTGAGGCTGAGTCTGAATCCATGTGCGGGAGTTTATTAAGGGCAATTTCAGTAAACAGGAATGTCAAGGCAGGCAGAGGGTCAAAACCAGAATAACAGTCCAATTTGATAACACTTACAGGGGTAATCCAGAATGCTAAAGTGAGCAGGCAGGCAAAAGGTCCAAACACATACATCAGTCCGATCAGGCAAACTAAACAAAGGGGATAATCCAGGTAATCGTTAGGCAGGTAAACAGGCAGAATCATACACGGAACAGGCAGTCAGAATATACAGAGAAAC
>NW_015722741.1:0-289 GCF_001515625.1 Sinocyclocheilus rhinocerous
GAGATCACGAGAAAATTAAGTCGTTATAACGAGAAAACAACTCTTTATGTCGAGATCACGAGAAAATTAAGTTGTTATAACGAGAAAACAAGGAAAAAAATAATAATGCATGGCTGCTTAGAACTTCCGTAAAAATAGGCTACATAGGGCCTATTTTACAGTCACCGTTTTGCAGATTGATTTTAAACACAGCTAAAAGGCTTCTGATCATCTTTCACAAAACTTAACATCTACCACAGTTTTTTCATAGGTAGAATGCAAAATGTTTCAATACAAGCATTTCAGTCAA
>NW_015722742.1:0-289 GCF_001515625.1 Sinocyclocheilus rhinocerous
GCGAAACAACTGATCCACTTGACAGGTCATTATTATAAACATAGCAACACCTCTGAAATATGTCATCTAAGCAAGAATTTCCCATGACATGTGCTGTATGAGAGGGAATAGATTGTTTTCTTGTGATAAACGAGCATGAGATGCGTGAAGATCAAGCAGCCCAAATGAGCCGACTAGCAGGTGTGGAGCGAGCTAACGTGCTAACCAGTTAAACACCTCTAGATTCAGCGATGACTTTCGTTGGTTATGGTTTACACACACCCTGTTTACCGCTGGCTCGGTGCGCTCT
>NW_015722743.1:0-289 GCF_001515625.1 Sinocyclocheilus rhinocerous
AAAGGAAAAAATGAAATCGCATCATATGACCCCTTTAAAGATATTGCTTATGTGACTGTACCATCCAACACTCCTGGCTTTCTGCTAGTTCTTGCCGTTTTTTGTGTGCAACGTGCTTCAGATGGCCGGTAACACAAACTGTGTTCAATGCCACCAGTGTCCTTGAGCAAGAAATGTAACCTCAGGTTACTTCCAGATGATTTTCACTAGAGGTGTGCCAATCCGATATTCAGTATCGGTATCGGCTCCGATACTGGCATTTTCTGCTGGATCGGGGTATCGGTCAGAC